>NW_008703210.1:0-1851 GCF_000695815.1 Acanthisitta chloris
CTGGGCAACCAGTTCCAGTGCCTCACCTTCTTCACAGTAATTTCTTCCTTATAATCTAACCATCACCAAACCTCCTACATATCAGGTCAGTGCTGCAGTCCTGTAAACAAACACTACTGTTGTTAAAAAAAAGCAAACTATCTTTTGAGAGAAGTTATGTATAGCACACACAAATCTTCAAAGTTTACTTCAATGGCATTCATCAGAGTAACACTCATTTACAGAGTCCTGGTGAGCATGTGTTGCTGAAAACAAAGGTGAAGGCAGAGGAATTGTGAAGTACAATTACACCAGATTGTATGTAGAACACTGAATACTTGTCTCCCTTTGTGACCCACTCTGAGAATCTACCTTTGAGGTGGTGCTTGCTGTCAACATGAGTGTCTAAGAGCCAGATCCAATCCCTTCCCTCACTAACAATAATTCCTTACTCCCTGAGTAGCCTCACTGATGGAGAGGTAAGGAAGTGTGGGAAACCTTTGGCTGTATGGCAACCTGAGGATCTTGTGAGCCTCCACACTTCAAATCACTAAGGTGACAAGTCCATTGCAATCACTGTATGCTCACACGAGCTGATACACATGCCAATCTACCTACATGTATAGTACATGTCCATATATGTGGCACTTAGAGTCATCAAATCCTGCTGATTGGATGAGATACTAAATATCAAGCAAGAATTTTTGCAAATAGTCATCCAAATATCCTGCACCAACAGTGAGATTAAGAAAAGAGCCTGAACAAGTCATGAAACATCTCTCTACCTCAGTCTACAGTCCTCTTTCTAAAAAAAATCACAACACTATGCAGACCCTACAGCTGTCTCTACACCCAGTGAGCCAACCTTGTGTCCTCTACAGGCCACTAGCTACAAAATGAAACTCTCCACTGGATCCTGACAACCATCCATCTCCATGCCAAGGCTGAGTTCCTCTCCTGAAATACAATTTAGCTCCTTCACAAAGGCCCAAGATCTCTGTGCTATCCTTCCATTCCCTCCCACAGCCTTCTGCCACTGCTGCCCAGAGGAGACAAGGGAAGTTGGAGAGCTGAGTAGTGCCAAGCAGATAGCTTGAGGTATGACCATGAGGAGACACAGGCCAAGGAGGGTGGCATTCATTTCACAGCTGTGCATTGGAGAGGCAGATTTTGGAGCTGCTTGAGTTACTTTTCTGTCTCCCAGCACACTGCTATACACTAGCAGCAGAGTTTTCATAGGTATCCAGAGATGAAGACTCGTGACTTCTTACCATCTCCCTTAACACCACTGGAGCTCTCTGAGCTGGTAATACCTTCACTTCCCTCCACTGCAACTGGCAGCACAGTGCTTGATAGACTTGTAAAACCATAGGTGACTCAAGTTAATATCATCCCTAGGGATATCTGGGATTTGCTTGTAACAGATGTTATTTAGCTTTTGAAGTTCCTGAAATTGCCCAGAAGTTAAGGAAGAGAGAAGAAATTTGCACAAAATGTGTTCAAATACTTTTGGAGGCGGAGAGAAGGGAAAGATACTGAAACTAGTGCCATGCAGATAATGCTGGAGCATTTAAATGTCAACATTTGAAGCTTCAGGTTAGCCAGTTATGGTCAAATTTTCAGTCTTATAAGCTAAGTAATAAGTTTTAAATGTGGACTTAGTGCAATTAATGCTTTTACTTGGAAGCCAAAAAAGTATAGCTGTTAAACATCTCCTGAAATCCTGAATGTGTGTGTCAAGTACTTAAAGACTCTAGTAGGCTCATGTAGTTTTAAGAGAGACACGGTGCCTCATCCTAAATCATTCACTTCTTAAAACAGTTTGCAAAGAGGTCTCAGGTGAACTCTGTGGTCCTCAGAAGAAAGTAAGCA
>NW_008703211.1:0-1973 GCF_000695815.1 Acanthisitta chloris
TTTTTTTTTTTTCTCAAACATCAACTTGCATCTTTTCTAAGAGCAACTGGGAGTCACTGCAATGCCCTGGTACAGAAAGCACATCCCAGATGCTCAGGCTTCCCACACAGCCCAGGATGGCTGGAAGGCAAGGGGTGGGATTCAGCACATTTCCACACAGGTCTGGCACACAGCATCACACAGAAACATTTGTAAGACACATTAAAAAACCCAGAAGGTATTGCTAGAAAGCTCATTTGATGGCAACTTCAATCCATTACAGGACTCCTGATAATCAAGTACATTACTTCTGGAGGCAAACAGAATGCAGCACCTCCAGCATCTCTGTGGGGAAGGGGGGTGGAACCGGATGAACACGGACTGACACAGAAGGGGTTTTACAGTAGGGTCTGCACAGTCAGACACAATGGCTAATTTTTATAGCAGCGAAGTTTAAGCTGTTCCATCCACAAATCAATGTCAAAGAATGAGGGGACAGTAATATCAGAGTGGTTGGGGCCATCTGGAAATTCCAAACCTCTTCTCCTGTGCACTCAGAAGATCACTTGTGTTTCAAAAAAGGCTGTTTAGTTCTCCTCAGAGTTTGTTTGGTTTTTGTATGGAGTGAGATCATTGCGTATTTATCTTGTCTTCCCAAGTTCAATTTTCTTCTGGATGGCACGTGCTGAGTGATAGATCAAGGAGTCAATGAACCCTGCAACTAAAAGGAGAAAACAAATGCATCAAGCCAGACATGGCTCAAAGAGAGAACAACTCCCAAAGAAAACGCAAACCCTTCTGTCAGTGAAAAGGAATCCCAGGCCTCCCAGACAGAAAACAGCTTGTGCTGCTCAGAAGAACAAAGTGCTCATGTCCACAGGACAGACAATACCAGCCTGCACAGCAGAGGGGTTCATCCAGAAAAACCTCTCTCTTGCAGAAGGAAAAATGAGACTGGCTGGCATGTGTGTTTACTGAGGAGTGAGAGGTGTTTGGAGAGGAACCTGATACTGGGAGAGCTTCATGCCACACTGTTGCCCTGACCCAGCTTGCCAAGGGCATGTTTCCCATTTCCTGTACATTTCACAGTAACCTTAAAAGTAAGCTACTCTGCTGGATGCTGCCCTTGAGCGATGCCCTTTATCAGAGACTGCAATGCATACCCACCAAAGACACAAAGCAAAACAAACCACTGCCTCTAGTGCTTTCTCCAGGATTTTCTCCAGATCTCTCCAGCCCCGAAGGAGCCTGTTAACTCAGTGTTCATTTGGGATCACAGAAGAACTCAGAATGGGTTTACTGCACCACAAATCCCAGACAACTCTGCATCCACCCAGGTTTTCACAGGAAAGGAACCCTGAGCTTCTGCAAGGGAGGGAACACGTGGTGCCAGGGAGGCTTTTTTCAATGCTTTTATGAAGCTTCATGCTATTTTTTCTTTTATTCAACACTTCAATCCAAGCAATAAGTAAGCAATTATTTGGCCCTATACAACACTGTATCAAGAGTAGCAGTTAAAACAGGAACTGAGACTTCTGTTTATTACTACATAATAGGGAAGTGTTGGACTCACTACCTGGTCTTTGAGCAATGCTTCAGATGACTGTCTTGTACGGTTATTTTGCCCTCAAATGATCTCTGTGTGTAGAATCAATTTGATGCTGTCACACACAAACAGTTACACAGCTGACTTCAGTAGCCCTGACACGGAGCAGCCCGAGGGTCCCACCAGCACAGCAAGGTCTGGTTTCACTGCTGGCAGGACCCAGTTTGGAGCCCACAGAAGGACAATAGAGTCACTCCCCTTGTCCTCCCCTTCTCCCTGCTGCCTCCATTGTCATTTCCTCCCCTCCACAGGAGATGGGACAAGGCCCTGCTGTCTCTGTCTTCCCAGGTGGGCAGGAGGGGATCAAACGAGGTGAGCATCACCCCCTGCCCTGCAGCTGGGGCAGCCGTGGCTCAGCTTGGCTGGTGTCACCGTGCCCAGAGGGAGT
>NW_008703212.1:0-1994 GCF_000695815.1 Acanthisitta chloris
TTTCCCCCTGTTAAGTAGGAACTAGATATTGCAGTTCTGTAGAAACACTGAAAAAAGAAATGGATCTACTTGTTTACTAGTTTGTTAATTTAATGTTTTTCCAGGAATAAATTATCTTTCTAGTTTTAGAAATAGATAGGAAAAGTGGTCCTCACCTTTCTGTGCTGGTATTGCTGATGATCTAGTCAATCTGCATTTAGCTGTAAAAACATTTTATTTCTTATCAGGACAGTATCTGTGGTGACACATCTCAGTTCAGAATATTAAATTTCTCTAGGCTAGACACAGGCAAAGAGTTATTAGTCTGAAATGTGCTTTGAAGTAATAAACCAGTTTGGAAGTGCTGGGATCTTTCTAGCTGGCAGCTGCTGGAGGAGCTGCCAGTTGAGTGGAAGGGAGCTTTGCTGGAGCAGGATGGGTGGAAGCTGTGCTGCTCACTGCTGGGCTCTGCTTTCCAACATGATTGCCTTGCCAGTGGAGAATTGGTGGTGTAAAGTGTTCCTTCAGCAGTGCTGTGATACAGGAACATGACAAGCTACCTCAGCTACAACACAGTGCAAGAGAACAGGGAACTTCACACCATTTACCTTCACCCAGTCCTGCTTAACTTGGAGACTTACAGATTTATTCATAAGCATGTTAAATATAACTAAAATCACATGCAGTATTGTAGAAACTTAAACAGAGTATAATAATGCCAAAATAATAATATATTTGTGTATGTTAAAAGAAAGAGAAAGAAATAAAAGAAAAATGATCAGTACACAATTAAGAGCAAACACTGTGCCGCAAAAATATTTGTTTTAACCAGATGGTCTTAAGTAATGCAGTCAGAGCTGTGGTCACAGTACATTAGTTTTGTTTCCATAGTAACACTAGTTTGGCACACTGAGTTATTTAGATCTGCACTGCAGTGTTCATAACAGTCTAATCTGTATATACATGCTTTTATTGAAATGGAAAATGACACTTGGCCTGTCGTGCACACTTAAATGGGTGCAGACATTGTGGCAAGTCAGATTTCCCCAAAGCAAGTGTCTGTGTCTACAAATGGTGTTTATTGTGTAATGTTGGTGTTAATTTTTTATTAAATGTAAGTTTAAATGTAGAGCTAGAGTAAGTGGCAGCAGTGCTGGGGTTGCCTTTTGGGCTGGTGAGTGTGCCATAGGTAGCTCTGCCCTGGTAAGGGACAAAGCCCAGCTCCAGCTTTTCTGTTCCTGTGAAAATTTAAATTAAAAGGAAGGTAACTGTGATCAGTTAATCCTAAATTATGACATGTGTATTGATCTGTGTTGAAGAGCTGAATTGTGCAGTGACTTCCGAGATTCCTCTGTGAAAGGAATCTAGTTTAGATATAGTAAATCATATTATTCACTATGATAATTTGTATGCTGACAGTATAGACCCTGAATAATTAAAAATGATGGTGATTTGTAAAATTTAGCCTCAAAACGGTTTTGCCAGATGGCAACAGCCAGAATTGTCATCTATTGTTTATTGGAGAAACAGGGACAGATACCACAGCACTTTGAGACAGAGATTGGATGTCAGAAAAAGGGACCTTGGCTGTGTGTGCTCCAAACCAGCAATTTTCCTTTTGCCCCTTGGCATGCTGGCAGCACCCTAATTACAAGAGGGCCTTGGGGCATTCGGAAGCAGGAAAAGATTCAGAATTGACTTTGGAAGTTTTGATGAAGGCCAATGATCTAGTTAAAAACAAATGTGCTTTCCTTTCTAACTACAAGTGAAGAAATCAAATATAACTTTCTTATTAGTTACTGCTCATCAAAAATAAGGGGAAAGTAGTATCTTAAGGTAATTTAGTGTGTATGAAGTAGATTAATGGCAAAATTCTTATTTTTAGCAATAGTGTGTTGATCGCTTGTACAAAAAAAAGAACATATTCTACTGTTTCAAATTACAGGCCTGTTGTACTTTCTCCAGGGGAACTGGTTTGCTTTTCATTCAAATCATAGAATCATAGAATCAATCAG
>NW_008703213.1:0-2000 GCF_000695815.1 Acanthisitta chloris
TATATATGTATATATGCTAGAGAGCATTAGAGATGTGTTTTACTCTTAAGAAGGATTTTCACAGAAACTAGCACCCCAAAAGCTCAAGTACACAGGAACCATTATGCAGAACCAGCAATCTCATTCTTTTATGATTCCATGGCACCTTCACATTCTCATTTACATGAGGGGCAAGAAGAGGTCATTCATTTCATGAGTACAGCCAAATTTTGCATGTTTGGGTGTATTCCCCAGTGCAGCACTGATTGAGCACCTAAGTAGTGACTGTGCCACAGAAGAAGGGTGGACATAATAGCTTCTGATATTCCCCAGTAAACATGTGATAGAGTGTTTTTACTGGTAAACTGTTGCCAGTGCTAATGATGCTAATGAGTAGTTCAGTGTGGAGTGGTTGTCTTCTATTTTGGCAGTGGCAGCATAAATCAGAGCTATTTCCTTCCCATGAAATGATAGGTTTACCTGTGGAAGTCTCTACAGACCTCAGTCCTGTGGGTTTTAGGTTTTTTTATGTTGACTAAATTGTAGTCTCATTCCACTTTATCTACTAGACAGCATATTTATTATGTAGCAAACTAAACAGAGAAACATTGTCTCTGTTACCAGATACTTGACCTACTAACACCCTATGACCTCAATAATAACTTATTTCAAGTTTGTGATATTAAATATCTGCTTGGTCTGACTACATAAATAATACTGATTTGTTGCTTTTCAATGGCCTTTTGCAACATTACCAAATATTTTGCATGCTTACTAGAAATTCAGAAGTATTTGTGAATTCAGAAAACTCAGAATCCAAACTGTTAACAATGAACTTACCTGCAATGAATGTTTTAGGTGTTTTTTTTTTTCCAAAAGAAGATGGTCCAAGATGGTTGCTTAAGAGATAGGAGTGAAATCTATTCAGTCTTAAATTTGCATTTTCATGAAAGTAGGTCCTTACTTCCAGACTTCTATCAAATCTGCTTATGTTCTTCAAAACATGATGTACCACATCTTTTCCTTCACAGAGGTGAAACCCTGAGCCTATCAAATGAGGCAGAATGTGTATTAAGATAAGCAAGGATATATTTTTAAAACCCGCTTCACCAATGGGCTTCAAGCTGTAACTTGCCCCAGTTACTCTGACAGCTTCAATCAACCTGGAAGTTCATTATTTCTTTTCAATTTATAAAGCCTGCATTCGTATTATAAAGCAGAAGATAATCCTTGTGAGGTAAGATAAATCCACAGACAGTGCTCACTTTAGTTCTAATTCTAATTAGAATCTGCACATTTATTATGGAAAATGTAAGTTGTATGATTCAATCTTTCATATTGACAACACTGACCATATTATTTCTGAATTATAAGTTTGCCTTTCACATATATAGCAATATAAAAAGGATTATTAACTTAAATCCTGTATTACAAACACTGATCTATACAGTGAAGCAATTACATTACAGCAGTTTAATATATAGGGGCACAGAGCTCTTCCCACCACAGTCAATAGCAATTTAGCCATTAACTTAAATAAAAGCAAGATTAGGTCTGTATTCTAAAAGAGGTAAAATGCATTTTTATAGCTGCAGTTAATGACAATGTCAAAGTGAAAATAATGAGTCAAATGATTCATTGTGTACAACTGCCACTGCTATCTAAAAAAACACACTTAAACAAAAAAATCTTATTGCTAATGGCATTTATATCATTAATCAGAACATTTGTAACATCTGAAGAAGGTAATAATTGCTTCAGTTTGGTTCTAAACTTCATCTTGGATTTAAGTCCAAATGGTAATTAGCAGGGGCTCACCTTCATCAGATCTCAGAGACATCAAAACTCTGCAAGCTCCTGGCACTTCTGTCTACCTGCTCCCCACATGTGAGGAGCTTGCTGCAGTAGATGTGCTCAGAAAGTACCAGGTGTCATTAGCCAGAACTGCCTTCTACATGAGCTAGAGTACTCACTAGTGCTCCTTAAAAGAGATTACGCTGCTCTCTTTCTATTCACATACA
>NW_008703214.1:0-2004 GCF_000695815.1 Acanthisitta chloris
CTAAACTATTCTGGGATTCTATGATTCACCTGTTGCTGGGGAACACCTCACTTCAGGAGTTGTCATCTGTGTTGCTGGTGTGTGCAAGCACCTTCACGTGTTACCTTTAATTGTCAGGTGATAGGTGAGATGCAATGAAGTCAAAAAGACCGGGGGCAGTTGTTTAGAGGCAAAATGTAAGTCCAGATGCTCACAGAGTTTGATCCACAAGGTTTTGTGCAATGCCTGTGGCAGCTCCACGAGGCTGGGAACTGACTGCTCTGTTACACAAAAGTTTGCTTTACATCATGGATCCAAGTGGCAGAACATGAGGAGTTGGAGATGTACACCTTGGTGAGTATCAGTAGAGCATTTTGGCTTTGCTGCCCCTTGCATGCCCATCTGCTTGTCCTGGTGCCCACACACATGGTAGTGGCAGCTTGGCTCCCAGTGATTCCCATCTCCTGTGGTGTGTGTGAGCACTGGGCACGGCTCCCACTGCCCTTCACAGCAGCACAGCCGTGTTTCCCACAAGTGACAGCTGTCGGTCTTCTCCTTCCCAATCATCCTGCTGCAGTGCTCCAGAGGGATCATGTCCCTGCCCTCCCTGCTCCTATGCAGTGTTACTCACCCCATATTAGCAGCTGTCTGTGCTGGCAGCATTCCCTACCCTCTGGTTCTGGGCCAGGTCCCAGGCATCCCTTGCCCTCTTTCCCAGCAGTTTCCCTTTTCTAGCCCAGCCTGGGTGGTGGCATGGAACTGCCACCATCAACAAACCTAAAGGTGCATGGGAGCAGTCCCCAGTGTGTGGGTAGTGGCTGCTTTCTTCTGTCACTGTGCCAGTAGCGTTTTCCCATGGCAACTGAGGTGACACAAGCTGTCTGCTACAGTGTGACCAAAATTATGATGTGAGGGTACAGCAGATGGCTCCAATAGCAGGTGCTGCATTTACTTTTTCCAGAAATTATGAAGTAGTTTGGCTTGTGTGATGCGTTCCTGACCCGGAGCCCAGGTTTTCTCCGTGCCCCATTTAAAGCCCTGCCGTTGCCCAGGGAGGGCTGACACCACGCTGGGATAGGAGGAGGAGGAGCCCTCAGCTGTCAGAAGGTGCTGCTGGAAGCAGTGACGGATGAACCTCTCAGGTACCTGGTTCTCAGCTGGGAGCATCGTGGTCAGACCTGGGGACAGGCACCAGGTGAGGTTTTGCTCCTGCAGTGGGTCAGTGGTGGGGGATTGGGGTGGTGTGGTGGGTTATCAGAGTGGGGTGGGTGCCATGGGGCTGAGCAGGGACAGGTGGGCTGGGGGAGCCCAGAGATGCTCTGTGAACCTGCACCCCTCGGGCTGCCTACCTGCTGTCCCGAGCAGCTTCTTGTAGGAGAGAGGATGCATTTTGCATTCAGTCCTTCTCCAAACAGTTAAACTGACTCTGGGATTACTGACTTCATGGAACAACCGGGTACTGCCTGAGCTTGCTCCTGTAGATCAGCTTTTACACCTGAGTTTATGAATAGGATAGAAGAGAACAAAAAAAAAGGTAGGGTAGGATAGGATACGATAGGATACGATACGATACTTCAGTTGGAAGGTACCTACAAGGATCATCCAGTCCAACTGCCTGATCCCTTCAGAGCTGACCAAAAATTAAAGTACGTTATTAAGGGCACTGTCCAAATGCCCCTTGAACACTGACAGTTTGGGGCACCTCCCCAGGAAGCCTGTTCCAGGGTCTGACCACCCCCTCGGTAAGGAATGTTCCCTGTGTGACCAGTATCTCATTACCCAGCTCCAAGGCAAGAGGTAGACCAGGAGAATCAGCCGTTCGGGTGGGAGCTGTGGCCACTGTTTGTCCCGTGCCAGCAGTGCCAGCATCAACAGCATCGGGACTCCTCTCCGGGCTGCCCTCGCTAATTGTGCTGTTAATGAGCAGCAATAATTGGTGTTGATAGCTGTCCCTCACCGAGTCCCCGAGCCGGGGGGAGCACCGCAGTGGGGATGGTTTGGGGGGCAGGAGGGGCTCAGCGCGGC
>NW_008703215.1:0-2005 GCF_000695815.1 Acanthisitta chloris
AAACAACAATAACAGTGGCAGTACCAATAAACAGCCCCAGTAGCCCAGTTTCTGGATGATCAGATTTAGTGCCCAGTACACCCATAGCAGCAATGGAAATGACTAGAACATGTGACTGGTTTGCACCCAGGAAACCTTTAGACCAAGCTGTTCACCCTGAAACAGAAGCATTCAGCATGGAAGTGTCTCTTGGAAATACAAATCTCCTGCCCCATCTCACAGAGTTTCTGTGATTGATGCACTATTTCCCCTGTGTTTAGGCCCTGCTTATTAGTATTACTGAGCATGAATAAAAAAGAAAAATGGGATGCAAAACCTAAACCACCATAGCAAGCAGTGACTTTTTAATTTTATTTTGTTCGAACATGCCACATGTTCGAAGTCAGAGGTGAAGAAGTGAAGTAAAGCAACCAAGGGGAAACCTGACATTTCCCCATCAGACTTGCAATCCCCCACAACATTGTAAGCCAGTGGAATTTAAATAGTTACCAAGCATAAGATTCTCTTACCTAGTTCAAGTCTTTTTTAAACAGTGGCTATGACTGAAACATCCCTTCTCTGGAGCATTTTGACCTTGGATATAGTTGTAGTAAACAGAATTAGTTCAATTTAATGTTTTCTCCTCACTGGAAGGAATCCAAGTCCAACTTTAGCACCATTTGTAGATGCTTAAGAGTCAGCTGCCTAGGCAGGGCAGGGTCCAAGGCTGTGAAAAATAACTGGCTGAGGAAGAGAGACCTCTCTACCAAAAAGGGGAAAGAATCAACAATCCATACATTTAAAGAACACAACTAAGTGGGATAAGGAATCTAAATTCCACTTTAGCTAATCCTTTTAAGAATAAATTGATGCACAGTGTAGAATTACATAGAAAAAAAAAAAGGAAAAAACCAGAATTTTGTACCTTCCCAAAGTGTGTTTACAATGTTCTTTGCAGTTGGCTACATTATGCATTGCTGTATATTATTACATCTTAAAGCTGTGTTTGTCCTAAGACTTTTTGCCAATATTAATCAACTGAAGAAATATGCTTTAACATGGAAAGCTCACTCCAAGGTTATTTCCCTATTTTTGGAATCAAACCCACACAAGTGTTGTACCAGTGAGAGGTTTTTCTTGCACAGAATAAGCAAATATTGCTCAGTTTGCATTTTGGACCTTGTCACTTCTTTGATGGAGTACTGGCTGTATTTTTGCTTATTTGTATTTCTGTTCAGTTTCTTAGCTATATAAAAGCAATTTGTCATATTTTACTAACATAGAAGGTCTAACTAGTAATATTCCCTTAGCAATATTTAATATTCTGGGAAGTCATGTGATACATTACCCAAGAAATTCTCTTCCACATTTAAACCGTATGACAAAGTCTTCCTTATCTGACTTATTTTTTCCATTCCAACAGAAGTGGGACATGGGTAATAATATATACCTCATTTAAAATTAGCTTTGAGGAGAGATATATCTAGGTATTTTCATTTCATGTGGAATACAGTGCTTGTATTTTGCATAAGCCCTCACTGCACAATTGCACTGCAAAGAGAATCCGAAGCAATACTGAAAGTAACAAGACCTGAATTTCTAAAGGCAAAGTCGCACAGTTCAGCCAGTGTAAGGAGCGAAGAATCACACACTGCTACAGCGAAGCTTGTGTTGTGGCAAACCTCCTGCACCCACAGAGCTTCCCTGAGGTGTGTCTTGCTGCCTCTGTGGGTCAGTCCTGTGGGGGAAGATTTGTTTGTGCAGAAGGATTTTGCTGTGAAAAACATTCCTGCAGTCTGCAGCAGGGGATTTGTCTTCTCCCCACTTGGAATGCCAAGAGTCTCAAAGAATGACAGCAACTAAAATAATTAGTGGTTTGAGTTTTTTTTTCACATGAGAGATGGTAATTATGCTGCTATATTTACTCAGGTTAAATTATGGGTTTAGCAATCGAGTTAACATCATTTTTTAAGCACAAAAAGATTTTCACATTTTTATTTCCAAGTGTCCCTTTATTTTGGTTTTT
>NW_008703216.1:0-2019 GCF_000695815.1 Acanthisitta chloris
GCGGAGAAGGGGGTTTGGGGATATGAAGAGAGAATCTAACAAACTTACTGCTTCTTAGATGCTGATTAAGCAGACAAAATTATGACTTGTTTCTCGGTTTATAGTAGTTCCTTGGAAGTTTTTAAACCCCCTCAAAAGTTTTAAAATCAGCCTTATATTGAAGAGTTAAAAAGGCTGTGAAATCAGCTATGTGTGGTGCTTCTCTTGAAAATAGTAGAGTTGCTCCCATAGACTTGAAATGGAGCATGAGGAGATTAGCAGTGATGCCTTTTTCTGCCTCCCAAGGAGTTCTCCATCTAATTGCCTCATTTTCTGTTCCTTAACTTCTCACCTTGCACGTTCATTATGTTTATTCTCAGAGTAAGAAAATGGCAAAAGCCAATTAAAATGTTAATTCCCACTAAAACAGCAAAATGCAATGTTTTGAGAGATGGAGAGAATAGAAGGAACTTTCAGAAATGTTTGTTATGTTCCACAGACATGTTGTCTCTTAGCTTGACTTCTGGTGAGATCTGTGAAGGTTATAGCAGAGTTTATGTATTCTTTAAAGCAAATATTTCATATGGATTTCCTGGGGCTGTTTTGCTTGTGCTCTGTGAAGTGACCAATTTCTTCCCTTTCTTTGTCTTTGGGGAGGTCTGCTTGACCTTAGTTTTTCATGTTTTCTTTCAAAATAACTTTCTTTGATGGATATTACTTTGTTTATACGCTTTGAAAAGAAAAAAAAGAGGGATAATAACATTCAAAATAAACATCTTCATACCCCCCTGTCTTGTTTTTTAGCCTTTGTCTAGAATGACATAAATGGCTAAGTATTTCATGTTCTTTAAACATGAGTTTGTGAATGCAGTTGATGGAGACATTGTGTGCATTATCAAGACTTAATAAATGCAAGTTGTCCTCCGCCTTTCATAATCAAAATCGTGGGATACAGACAGTAGTTCCGTATGGTGCTAGTAAAATTCAGCTGAGAAACTTCATTTTTGATGGTTAATACTTTAAGAGTATTTTAAATGGTCTTGGAATACATGTCTTGGTTTTAACATTGGGGTTTGGGATGGCTTGCAACTGTTTAATATACATTTTCTGAGGTGTGATTGGAAGGTATGCTAATACCTTTGGGTGTGAAAGCTCTTGTAAGGGAGTTTGTTGCCTTGTCACTGCAGGCAATCAGGTTGTGTGCAATCCATGTCATCAGCCTCTGACTTAAAACTAGAAAGGTTTCATGCCTCTGCTTTGGTTCTTGAAAGGCTGTTGCAAAACCTTGTTCTTTCAGGTGGTTTAGAAATCATCTCTTAAACTGCATCTTCAGTGTGTTTGCAGTCAATTCATGGTTATTTTGTTCCTGCTGCAGTTTTGGCTTTGATTTGAAATACCTTTTCTTTCTCTTTAGCTGTCTACAGTAACTGTAGGAAGTAATTGCAGGTCGTTTTTGTCACCATTTTGCTAGGCTAAAGAAGTCAAAAACTCATGTAATTTCTTAGCTCTCTTCCCATGGATCAGTACAGTATTCCTTCCATATTCTTAATCTGACTTGGATGTCTTCCCATTCTCTTCACTTATAGATTACAAGAATTATTTACAGTGTTCAAAGTAAAACCTCACTGTAGTCTTCAGCAACTGCTAATACTGTCCCCTGTGCTGATGATAACTGATATAGTCCAAGATTATACTGGCATTCATCACCCCCATGTCAGTGAGAGGTATTGACCAACAGGATCAAGATCAGTTGTGAGATGCTTCTGTAGGTTTCCCTCCTCTCAAAACAATATATGCCTGTTAAACAACTATTCTTTAGGAATTCAAGCTATGACTAAACTTTAAAGGTGACTCTGGTGGAGAATAACACCTGAACTGTAAGTAAGGTGTTGGTTTTTTATCTTTTCTAATTAATTGCTTTAATTGAGAAAGTAATTGTTTGATGAGAAAGTGCAGTGGGGTTTTTTACAGTTATAGAACAAGCCTAAGTAAAGTGAACTTTACTGAAGTAAAGCTTCCAATGGGATGAGGTTTAACAAG
>NW_008703217.1:0-2013 GCF_000695815.1 Acanthisitta chloris
TGCTGAGGAAGAGCCACACAGACAAACTCCAGCTGAATTGCAGCTGAAAGCACATGGCTTTACATTAAAGGAGACCAACAGCTAATAACAAGAAGAAAGTTGTGCTAAAGGACACAGAGTGATGCATTACACTTTATGTGGCCTGTTTTAAGCAGTTGAATTGAAGACATGGATTTGCATACATCTAGTGCTCATCAACTGCTCTTTTTAAGTTTGATCACTTGGGGCAATCATACAGCACAGGACTTCTGGAGTTGATCAGGACATACTTTCAGCCAGAGCCAGCAGAGAACCAGGGATGCATTTTGCCTGTTTTTAAGCAGTTTCCTTTTCCTGCCCAATAGTCTTATCTAAGCAGATTATGCTGCTCTTGCATCCTAAAACACAGATCACGCCATCTTGAAAACTTTCCCTGAGAGCATCTGTTCAGTGATGCTGTGATGATCCCTTGGCAATTTCTTTTCTGATAAAAGATGTAAATGACTCTCAGCTTCCTTCCTGTACAGAGAACGAAGTAGCAGTAACTACTAGGCTGGTTTAACAGAGTTAATCCAGAGATAATTTGTGCTTTCCTTACACAGAAGCAGCTGCTGTCATTTCTTATAGAGTTAAAATTCTCTTCAGTTTTAGTATCTGATTTTGGCCCCCTCTTAGAATCCACTTCCAGAGAAATACTTTATGTAGGCAATTCAAAAATCTTCACCTTTTATGACAGAATAGCTCTAGGGAGAAAGAGAAATGGTTTGCAGAAAGGCTAGCAAAAAAAATAAGCGACACTCCTCATACAAATCACAAGCAGTGATTTCCTTCAAAACCAGAAGCTCTTTCCTTCTGAGAAGAGATATAAAAAGGCATTATGGGCTGCATACAAAGAGGTGAAAAAAGACAGACATGCATAATTATTCTTTTGCACAATTATGAATGATGCTCCATGTTCTCTGGTAGCATCTAGTTTTGTAGATGCACACCCTTCTCCCTCCTCCCTTGCTTTACAGCACTTGTCATGCCAAAGAGAAAAGACAAGACTCTTGCTGAAAATCCCAAAGTCAATTAGACACAACGCAATAGCTTCCGCAAGAACTGAATGTGCTGCCCAGATTTCCCTTGGTATTTTTCATAGGGAGCATGTGACATTTATTCTACATTGTGCCATGTTCCCTGGTTTAGAGTACACTGTCAAAAGTATCAGGAGGATATTTTTCAGCTTAAAGGAAGGAAGGTCTTTCCCATAATCAAGCTACAGGGATACACCATGGTGTAGGGGTTGCCACAGTTGCTCTGTGGTTTATGTTTAAACCCTGAACCTCCCAAACCTCGTGATGTACCAAACATCAGAGTGAAGCCTTGCACTTGCCTGTGCTTTATGCTGTTTGATAATGGGCAATCCATTAGTTCAGAATTTAACCCCATTGTGAATAAGGGTGAGAACAGGGACTCAAATGAATATTACATTGACTCTCCTTACCTCGTAGTAGCTCTGCACAGCGTTTATAAATGCTTCATCTGCCACAATCTGAGTCTCTCCATTGAGAAAGGCCTGGAAACGATCTTTGATTGTCTGGAGCTGCTGCTTACTTATCTGCAAAACATGCCAAAAGGAGAAAATTAGTCAAGAAAGCTTTATGTATGAGGAAAAAACTCACTAATTGTTCTGCAGCATCTTGCTGGGGTGCTTATGACATGCATTTCTGCTCTCCTTAGGGGACAGCAGCACCAGATGAGGAACCAGCCATGCGTGGATACACATGCACTCTGCACTCTGGCAAGTTCATTTAGGCATCGTGAACAGCTAAAGTCACCCTGAACATCATTTCTAGACAACTCTGCCACCACAAAACACAAAAAAGACTTTTACCACTGCAGGTATACCCAAGACAAAACCAACCTCCTGTGTGTGTGCTTGGAAGAGCCTGTTCTGCTGCAACCCCTTCCCCACTCAGCCCCTTCTCCCCTTCAGAGGCTGAGGTTTCATACCCAACAGGAAACCTTGTGAGCTGTTTTGGTTTTTTTTTT
>NW_008703218.1:0-1830 GCF_000695815.1 Acanthisitta chloris
AACTTGGTTTTGCTTATAATACATGTAGATGGTTCTAAGTCACATCAAGCATG
This sequence comes from Acanthisitta chloris, assembly GCF_000695815.1. Taxonomy (NCBI): domain Eukaryota; kingdom Metazoa; phylum Chordata; class Aves; order Passeriformes; family Acanthisittidae; genus Acanthisitta; species Acanthisitta chloris. The sequence goes on from NW_008703218.1 coordinate 54, forward strand.
TTAGGCTAGGGGTGTGATGGTTTGAGGTTCTGTGTGCTCTGCATGTGTTATGCAGTGCTTCTTTGGTATTTCTGTATATTTTAGTTGGTCAGCTGTTAACTGAAGCTTAGCCACATTTGATTACATAGGAGTTTGTGAAAGGGAGTGAGGTCTTGTAGTTTGCTTGTACAGTTTGTGTACTGGGAGAACTTTTTTTGTCCAACAGCGTGAATTCAAGTGTCGTTAACTGCCTACATTACTGCTAATATACTAATATATTCAAACTGGTTCATAGGGAAGACAATTACAGCTTCAATACAGGACATTATTTATTAGCCTAATAATTGTAGCCACCAGACTGCATATTCTGATCATCATCAGTTACCAAAGCAGTATTGAAATTCTGAGCACACTCAGAAAAAAATGAAAAGGATCATTAAGCAGAATAAACAGCAAGTGACACTGAAAAATACATTACAGTGATATTTTAAGCTAATGCTTGTGTGGGCTGTGTGAAAGCACAAAGAGTTTATCTCCTACAATCCCTTTTGCAATTCTGCTCCTAAACAAGTGGTTTGTACTGCTGCTTTCCTTTACCTGCCCAGGCTGGGGAAGGCCCTTTGTGTCCCAACGTTTAGAGGGAGGAGAGCAAGGACTGCAAAATGGGACAAACTTGTGGAGGTATTGACCTAGAAAATGACTGACACACAATTAGTGACCATTTCTTCAGAATGTCGTTTTAAGACAACTTGTTTCATTTTCACAAACAGGTTGATCTTGATCAGAAGAAATTCTTCCTTCAAACAGTCTGAATTTTTGTTCTCTATCCTTTCAAGGTTCCAGACCAACCAAAGGCTTTGTGTTGCTATAGACAGTCTCATTCCATGATAAGAAAGGGCAAATTGTCATTCTAGTTCCTCATTTATGAAAATATTTACTTGTACTATATTGTTACCAGTGGAATCCTAACTGGTCTTCATTTCTTCAGCTGATTTATGTGGAATAGCTGTAGTGGGAGATACAATCAATGGAATTCATATTCTGTGAAGATTGAAGCTTTTAATATTGAATATAGTTTATGAAGTCATGGCAATAATGCATCATGCTCATGAAGTCTGTAAATGAGCATTTTTTGACTTTTGTATAATGATTTAGAACTAACCATGGTTATCTGCCTTTCACATGGACTTTGACACCTGGAGTGGAAATTAAAAATATTTAAAAGGGCATTTTCATGTGGCCAGTCGGTCCTATAGGGTTAATGTTTCATTTCTTCATCATGAGTACTGCTCCTTGAAGTGCCTAAGTAGATCTGTCTGAACTGTCTGCACTCCACGTTTGCAGTTCACCTGAGCTGTGGTTATATTTACTTTCCCATTCTGCATTTAATTCCATAAGGCTTTGTTTTCCTTTTTTAGAAGAATCTCAGATGATCTGAACTACATTGCAGAGCAGCAGTTACAAGCTTTCTTGTGGTGAATATTTTTCTTTCGGTCTGTCTTCCAGTTACAGAATCTTTAAGATACTATATACAGCAAGCTTCTTCAAACTTCAGTGCACTCATAAGTACATAAATACAAAAGAGAAACAGCTGAATTTTAACTTCTGTTAAAAAGGTGTTTATCTTTCCTTTCTCTTAGTGATTCAAAACTGTTACAAAAATCCAGATGATGAGAATATTTTGCACCAGCATTACAAGTTGCCTTGTTGGTTTGCTGCCTTGTTTGTGGATCTTACATGACACCTTCTATGACATAGTACAGCTCTGTAAGAAAGTAGTTTGTTTTGCCTGGGAGCA
>NW_008703219.1:0-1983 GCF_000695815.1 Acanthisitta chloris
TGCTAACAAGTGGGCTGGGGAGGGAGGTAGTAACTTGTCAGACTTGCAGCCTTAGTCAGTGAAGGATTGATGAGGCTGGTTGAGAAATACACATAATCCTGATAGTCCTGACTGAACATGATCAGACATCATACCAAATTGGTTATAATCAGAAATTAACCATACCAAGCCCCTCTGATCTCTGGGCATCAGCTAGAACACAAGGTATTTTCTGACAAATCTCTATACCCTTAGTGCAGCAGGGATGGAAATCCCACTCCTCTCAGCTCCTGTCAGTCTCCCTGGGGGTCTTGGGGCTGCTCTGCTGTGCTCACACAGAGCCAGGCTGGGCTGGACAGGAGCAGATTAAACAAGAGCCCCTTGAGCTGGCAGTGGTGGGAGGTGGGAACAGCCCCGTGTTTGCTCTCCAGCTGGTTGGTGACTGTGGCTTCAAGTGTTTGTTTACTGCACTCTTCAAAGCTCCCAGCTATGCTGTTCCCAGGGGAAATTCCAACCAAGTCGCTAAGCACTCACAGAAGAGACCATTCCAGGGATTCTTGCTGGCACAGAGATTATTTTCTTTGCAGTTCAGGGAGCTGTGCACAGGCACCTCCACCTCAGCTGGTGTTTTATAAGGGCACAAAGGAAAACAACCTGATCTCTCCCTCCAGAAGAAAGACAGGGTAGGACGCACTCAGCCCGCCCACTGCAGGAGGCACTACAAATGCCTCTGTGACCTGCCACTCCACAGCTCTGTGCTCTGGAGACATTCCTGCCTGGAGCCATGGGTGAGTACGGGACTGGGGAGTGGGGCACTCCCTGCCAGAGACAGTGGGAGCACAGGTAGGGCAGCCCAGAAATAGGGAGAGGCTCCCTCCCCTGGTCCTCACACACCAATGGGGAGCAGTGGCATCAGTGCCCTATGAGGGTACCTACCACCCCTTCGAGCACCAGCAGCTTGTCCCCTGCCTGCTGGCTCGCTCCACCCTGCTCCCGGGGCCAGGAGTGAAGCTTGGCTCAGCCGGTGGTTGGGTGCTTAGCTCCACCCAACACTACCTCATGCTTGACTGTTTGGGAGCAGATCAAGGGGAAAAACCAAGGTTGTCTACTCCTTCAGCAAGCTTTCCAGCTTGCTGAAGCATCCTGATGCTGTCCAGCATTCTCAGTGCCCTCCTACACTGCACAGGGTCATGTTAACTGCAGTGCTGGAGCCATGGGATCTCCTGCCCCTCTGGATGGAGCTTCACATTTCATCATTTCTCCATCTTTTCCCTTTCTAGCAGCCCAGTGTCTTCTGCTCCTTGCTTGCCTCCTGGTCTTGGCTGCCCGAGGCCACTCTGTGCATGTAGAAACCCTAAACATCTTCAAGAAATCTCCCTCCAACACTTCGGCAAGTGGTCTGAAGAAAAACAGTAGGTAGCATCCCACGGGAATCCGGTGTTGTGTGCTCATGTACAGCCAGCTCTGGGTGGGAAAGGGCCCTGCACTATCCCTAGACCTATCCCTGATCCCAGATGTAGGATGGTGGAGATGTAGCCAGTGCAGGCAGCAGTGCTCTGTGCATGTGTGTGCACTGCACAGGCTGGGAACGGTGTCTGTGTGCCTGGAGGGGTCATTTTTCTCCTGTTCCCTCAGTCACAGGCACAAGGTCCTCTTCACCTTCCTCCCAGCATGACCCTGTCGTAGTGGCACAATCCCTTTTTCAGGAGACCCAGAGGAGTCCACTAGTGTCCATATTCAGTCTACTGGCCTGATACCAGCATAGCCCAGTGGGTCTGGGGCTGACTCCTATCAGGTGTCCCATATGGAAAAGGAACAGAGGGCTGAGGACAACTCACTCTCATCTCCACCCAAGCACATTGACCTCTGTGGACTGGGACAGCTGATTATCCCCCAGGTGCTCTGCCCAGATGGCCCTCAATCCTGTCCCAGGGTGAGACAAGGTCTTATCCTGTTGCACAGGCTTTTGTTCAATCGCCTTCTGTCCTGCCCCAGGTTGGCCCA
>NW_008703220.1:0-1835 GCF_000695815.1 Acanthisitta chloris
TTTTATCTAAGCACAGCTGTTCCCATTCTGACCTACTAGCCTGATTTCTTGCTGAGTTGTTACCCAGAGTGCTACTGCAGGGATTCCAGAAGTGAAGGAGTCCAGCTCATGGCACACACTGCACTTTCACCCCTTCCTCTCCGAGTATCCCCGTGACTGCACACAGCTAGCTCAGGTCTCACTAATGCAGAAAATGGCATTGGTCCTGGACAAGCCAAAAGACCCACATCATTTTCCTTTAAACAATTTGCAGTCAAAGTATTCCCAGAGTTTTTCCATATTTAGTACAATCTCCAAGACAGAGAAAGTGTCTGTGCTGTATCAGGTAGGGACGTCCCTGATCCCTTCTCTTGCTGTTAAACCGTTACTTGGCTCTAGTTCCTTACTTTATGCTCAGCATAACTCAAGGCTTCACTTTGCAGTTCTTGGTTTATTCAGCTGTTTGTCATCCACTGTCTCCTCCTCTTCTGACAAGCAGCCATCTATTATGCCTTCTCTACTGAGCAAAGCTCTGTACTTTCCTCTCATGTTTACTGTCTTTTACTATCCTTTTACAGTAATGACTTACATCCAGAAAATTTTTTCAAAGCTGCAATGTTTATGAAGCCAGAGAGTCTGAACTTTGCAGATAATTTGGAGGGAAATCATACTTTGTATTCAACACACCTGGGAGGAATGATCCCTCTCTATTTCTTGGTGCATAAGAACCAACTGCAGATTGTTCCCACCACATGAAAAAGTAGACGATGGATAGCAGTGTGACTTGTGACCAGTGTCAGCCCAATGGATGCCCAGGACAGTCCAACAGTTGTCCTGCAAGAGTATTTTGAGGACAGCATTCTTAATCTATACCAGCAGAAGTGGTGACATGGAATAATAGCTATTTTTCTTTCTTTTGAGATGAGGTATTCCAAAGAACATGAAGGAAGATGAGCTCACTTCCTACTACATCATTAAAGTATTCTCAAATGTTTTATGAAGCTATGCAAGCATACAGGAGTCGCTGTGCACACAGCAGCAACTTACATGTATTTGAAGATGTTTAGTTCTGTAAGCTTCAGTACCTTGCCTGAGATGAGTGGAAGGGAGCCTGAGTTTGATTTCTCACCCAAAAAGATGCCAGGTCTAGAGGGTGGAATTGGGAGGAGCTGAAGTTGTTTGACACACAGGTACGTGTGTATTCTGTGCAAAGGCAGACTGTGGCTCCTTACCTCCTGAAGCAGGTGTCTAGGAAAAGCCATTTAGCCTGCAGCCAGCTGAATGGTGCCTGGTGCCTCTCTTCCCTCCTGGTGGCCTGACTGCTGAGCAGCTTGTTGTTTGAGCCTGAGATGGCAAGGAATGGGGAAAACTGCTTTCAAACTGTTTAATAACAGTGATGGTAACCTTTGACCTTACTGAATAGCAGTGCTTTTGACCTTTCATTTGTTAAATAATGCAACCACTTACTTCCCGATCCTTATCAGTGTTTAGTAATTGGGGTCAAGACAAAGGAAAGCAGAGTATGGTTACCCACCAGACTTTACTGAACCAGGAAGAATTTCCTTAAGCTATAGATTTCCTCTTTGATAATCTTCAGTCAGGACAGGCAAAGACTAGAGACTGGGTGGCTTAGAAGATCCATAACAGGCTAAAGAGTCTCTCAGCTGTTAGCATCTGGTTTGAATCCAGCTGTGGCTGACAGTGGCAGAAATTCATTATAGTCTTGGGTTGCCTCTCTGACTCGCATGAAATGAGTTTGGCTTGTAGTTCTGCTGTTTATTGGTCAGATCATAGCTATAATATAAAATATTAACACACAGCTCTAGAGAAATCAGTGATTAAATTAGTCTACGAAG
>NW_008703221.1:0-1971 GCF_000695815.1 Acanthisitta chloris
ATATATATTATAAAATATAATAACCTAAATGTGCAATTCAAACTGGAGGCAGACTATTGCAAAGGCTACCATTTGGTGCTGAGCAAATTCTACCTAGCAGCAGAGTTTTTTAGAAAGAAAACCAGATACTGGAAGGTTTTTATGTAAAAAAATCTATATGCTAATAGTCTTATTTAACCTCTGATTTGTGGCATATCTTGATAATATTTTCTGTTTGCAATGACACTGTGAAATTAAAATTTGAGAAAAAGAAATAATCCTCATATAATCCTTATGGCCTAATTACACATTGCTGTTTCCAGGGAGTGAAAAATGCCCAGTAGATTTTCCCCTGTTTTTATTACTATTGTTGCTTTAAAGTTGGTGTCCTTGTGTTTTATGTTATGAAGTTTTCTTCATGATGTCATGAAAATAAAGTTCTTAAAATAATATCTTTAAAGTGCCTGAGGTGGCAAAGAAAGTTGTGTCTGAAGAAAAAGTTCCTGGTTTTGCTCCTGAGGAAGAAGAAGAGGAAACTATTCCAGAGGAAACTGTACCAGCAAAAGGTACATGATCTTTTCTTGCAAGTTACTCATGGTAACTTTTGTGTTCATTAGCATTCATCTTTATTTCTTGTTCTAAGTTTTATGTAAATCTTCATGATCTTCTGTGGGGAGCTTGTGGTCTTGTTTCGTGTTTTTATCTTGTCTCATGTTTTCATGCTTTTACTGCTCTGAAAGCAATTTTAAAATGTGTTTTCAAAATAATATCTTTAAAGAGCCAGAGATTCATAAGAAACCTGACCAAAAAGAAAAAATACCTGTACCCTCTCCTGAGAAACTGGAGCTTCCTCCAGCAAAAGGTACATAAATTAATACCTAGGAAAACAATGTGTTGTTATTCTCATTCAGTGTCTTTATTTAGCTTATTTTGTTTGTTATTTCTGTCTTGTGTCCCTGTTGCCTTTTTTTTATTGATGTCTCAGAATGTCTGTCAAATTCCTAGGAAAAAATAAGCTCTAAAATTATTTGACTTGTTCAAGAATTCTGTCTATGGATGTAAAGTGTCATTTGTGTTTTTTTCTGTTTCATCTTTAAAAACTATATTCAGCCAATCAGTTCTTATATCATTATGTCTGTTTGTATATGTTTTCTGTTCTCTTTCTCATACCACTGGTGGATGACATTCTTAAAATAAAATGTTTTTAAAGTGTTTGAGATGCCTAAGAAACCCAGTCCTGAAGTGAAAGAACCTCTTCCTAAAAAGGTGCCAGCTCCATCAGCCAAAGGTATTGCAGTTTGTAAATGCTGTCATCATCAACTGATAATATTCTTCATACAAATTGAATTTAGCAAGGGACATTTTAGTATCTCTGTCTTGTACTACCTTTATCAGTATACTATTTGTTTGTTTATAAGTCTCTATTCTGTTGTTCGTAAGTTTTTGGCTTTGTGTCTATTTAAAAATTGTGCAAAAGAACACTGAAGTTAGGTCCTATCTTTAAAGTACCCAAGATGCCTAAGAAGGTTGCTCCTGAAGAGAAAGTACTTGTTGCTCCCCCTGAAAAAGTGGAGGTTCCAGCTGCAAAAGGTATATGTACTCCTTATAATTAATATTTATGCTAAAAATATTCTTGACCTTCTTCTGTCTAACTTTTGTCTCTGTTGTATCAGATTTGTGCTTGAATTTATGTTAAAACTCTTCATTTTCAATCTTTGCATTGTGGAACCATCAAGCTCTGCTTCTTGTGCTTTTTTACTTATACTGCTTTAAGCTGGTTTGTTTTTTTCTTTAAATTCCTAAACAAAATCTGTATCTTTAAAGTCACGGAAGTGCGTAAAAGAGCTGTTGCAGAAGAGAAAGTACCAGCTGTTGTGCCCAAACCGAAAGAACCAGCACCTACTAAAGGTAAAGAGATATTTATTCTTATTTGTCCCAAATATCTGTTTTTTCTCCTCATTCTAAAATCTTTAATTATATATATATATATAT
>NW_008703222.1:0-2031 GCF_000695815.1 Acanthisitta chloris
TTTTTTTTTTCTTTTTGGAGTGGTTTGCTCGCAGCGAGCTCAGCCCCAGGAAGAGCTGCTGAGGAATTGTCAAACGGAGTGTCTAACTGATACCAGTAATTTGTACTACTTCTACGAGCGCACACTCCACTAAGTCATAACCGTGGCCAAATATGCCACAAGACAACCCTTTGTTCTGCAGAGAAATATGCATTTTGTGCAAGGCAAGGGTTCCCACCATTCCTATTAAAGGCAGCCAGATTTTAAAATCTTGAAGTTTTATTTCTCAGTATTTCAATAAGTCTGACAAAATATGCTCTGCATCTGCTGACCACCATAAAATGCAAAATGGTTTCTCACCCCCCTGTACATCTAGTTAAGCCACTAAATACACTGACCAAAAAGGACAGAATAACCTAGATCTGTAATCTAGATACTCTGCACCAGTTTAAAAATATTTTAAAAGGCCGGAAAGTATGAAAATGTGACAGCTTTTTTTTTTTATTTAGCTTGTAAGTCCAGTACAAATATATTCAAATGAAAGGCAACCTGGAAGTCGGCAGCACAAAACCTTTATTTTTTTTTTTTTGTCCTATTTAAAGAAAACACACGTAATGTCTTTTAAAAGCACGCTAAGCTTTTCTGTGCAGAGCTATGCAAGTATTATGAAAAAGTCATCCACCCCTAAAATAATACAAATTTCCTCTCTAATTCTTTACTCACAGCTCACATTCTCTTTGTATTAGAGTTGATTATGTTGGTGTGGGTTTCTACTGCAGGGAAAGTGTGTTAATTGCTCTAAATCTAAATGCATTTTAAGAGAAGCTCCTTGAAGTAATTTGCAAAACTCTGACATGCAAAAAAACCATAGGGGTTTTTGTTATTATTTTTAATGACTACATACAAATACATAGTGGTACAGGAAATTATTGCTCTTCCTAGGAAACCTGTTGACCAGGTACTGAAGAGCTGCCTTAGAAAACCTGGTTCTCTACCTGGAATTGTATGATTTTACTGTGCCTTTCCCTCACAATCTCTGCTGCTGCTCTACAGAAATGTTCTTGCTTTGCCGCCTTCTGCAAAACTGCTACCAGCGAGCTTTTCACATGCTCTCGCCTTTCACATTTCCTTCAAATGCAAAATGCAGGGCTACTTTGAAAACAGATTTCTCGAGTTAAAAAAAGAAGATCTTAAGCTGGAAAATCAGCAATTTGAATCAAACCAAAATAGCGTTTCTTTGCACAGAGCAGCTTAACACCTCAACCTCCTCTTCTCTACATAATCGGCTCTTTTGCATTGTCCACCCATTCGAGTGAGCTAGTCTACCAAGTTTGCCCCGTCCACCACCACTGAAAACAGGTCCAGAGCTGCTGTTTTCTCCCCATGTGTTGCCCCTCTCTTTCTGTCCTGCACGTACATCCATTATAAGCTGTCTGGGTGAGTCTAGCAAGGACAGGCAGGCCACTCCGTTTTGCAGTCTTAAAGACCACTGTGTTAATGAGATGCTGCAACTCTGGAGCACAACTACATTGCAGCTTCTCTGCTTTTTGAGTTTGTTTGTTTGTCTTACACTCAGGATCTAAACGTTTCTCTGAACACCAAGTGCAATGAAACCAAATCCAGCTGAGCAGTGTCAGAAACCCCTTCACCCTCTCTTTCTCCATCTCTCTCCCCATCTCTCTTTCCTTTCCTGGCACAGACCATCAATCCATCCTGAAATGCAACTCTCCTGACAGATGATAAAAAGAGAGAGAAGGAGAAAAAAAGCCCAAGCTAAACACGCCATAAATGCAAGATTTCTGAAAACAGTATCAATTCATCCCGGCTTTGGGTGCTTGGCTTGGGGTTGGCTCTATTTTGCTCTAAGTGTTTTGGTTTCCCACTCCGCCGCCTGCTACCTTGCAAACTCCCCTTTAGAGAGGACACTCTCCCTGGCTGCTTTTCCCCCACGAATGACACTTCCCGAGGAGTGCAGAGACTGCGACTCCCCCTCCTGCAAGCCTGCAGCTGAGGCTCAGCCCTGTGAGCTGAAATGCCTGCGCTCCTGCTCCC
>NW_008703223.1:0-2029 GCF_000695815.1 Acanthisitta chloris
TCTATCTATCCATCCATCCACTTGCTCACATGCACACGGCACCAGAAGGCCATCTTATTTTTTTTCCCCTATCTTTGTCTCTCTTCTCCCGTCCCAACTCTGCTACAACAGTATGAAGAAGTATTAGCAAGATTCCTTAAATGCAAAAAGCCAAGCAAAACTACATAAACCTATTGCAATCAACTGCATAGGCACTGTAGAATGATTATATTTTAGCATGTGCAAGGCAAAAAATATCTCCTGTAATGACTATCAAGATGCTCACAAAATATCATGACATTTTTGATAATATTTTTCAGGGTAGAAAGTGTTCTCCACTGTCTATAAGAATGGCATGACTAGAACATGAATTCCTCTGTTTTATAATTATGCTGCCAGCTACTGCCATTTAAAGACTTCAGATAATAAGAAAAATAAACTAAGATCAGCCACAGGGAAACACTTATATTATTTGACAGGTTTTTAATTCCATCCTTTTATTCTTTTTCAGCAGAACATTTACAAGCAGAAGTTCATATGAATAGAAACGAAGAACCAGGCTCTCTTTGGTACGAGAGGAATCTGAAATGCAGACTGGATTGGATAAGGGTAGCTCTAGATAATCTGGTAGTGTTCAGCAGCTAGTATGTTCCATACAGCACCTAAGCGTAATTTTCAAGGAAGGTATTTAAATAATCGTGGCCAACTGAACAATTCCAGCCAGCTGTTGATGCAACTAAATGTCTCTCAAACATTATAGAAAAAGAGGGTATGAATGAAACAAATGAGCAGAAGATAGCAACAGTGTTACCAGTTTAAAACTTTTTTCTCTTTTTTCCTCCTTTTCTTTTTTTTCTTTTTTAAAGCAGGAGACTTCTGAAGATGTTCTGACCATCTATTTCACCAGATCTAGGGAAAAAATGGCTTAAGATCACACATTGAGAAAAGATGCAAAATTAAACAGGTAAATGTATTTCTCACCTTTGCAAATTACAGAGCAGAAAATTCTGCCAGTAATAGCAAATAATCACCACTATTGGCATGCCATTTTCCCTTAGGTTTAGGTAAGTTTTCTCCTTCATTCCAGCTGGAAACATATAGAGGGTCATCCTGTTCCTATGCTAGGACAGATGCTGAGTCCACCTAGCTTCAGCTACCTCCATCTCCTCAAAGATAATAGTCATCTTTTTATCAGCAGCTGCTATGAAAGCATTTTATAATGCATGATGGTATTCTATTAATATTTTCAGGTAAGTATGAAAATTTATCAAAACTTGCAGCCTTTTCTCATCATGCTGTTTGTGCTTTAAGACTCTGGGATTTGGCCAGACTGCCAGGGCCTGATTTCACTAAACTTGAACAGTCTTTTGTAAAACCTACTGTGTAACTGTGATAAATGTCTTTCTCAATTTGTGTATTAATAATCAGATAACAGCTAGAGGAGGCTAAAGGCAGCATTATGGACAAAACAGTGTTTATTAACACCGATCTTCCCCAGAACTACTTACCTAGCCTACCTAAATTCATCTGAAACACATATTTAAGTTTTAAGAAGAATCCTAGAAAGACTAAAGAATTTTAAAAGTTTCTCTCCATAGCTTGAACTCTTTTGAAATACAAGCTTTAAGTAAAGGTTGAGAGAAAACTATGAAGAGAAATAGTTTTGCCTTGTTTTAACTAATATCAGCTAATATCACTGCTGGAAATATTTAATTTCATTTTTAAAGTGATGTTAATAGAACACTGAATATTTCAGATGAGTGAGTGAGAAGATAACGAACTTTACAACATAGACAGACTGGAAATGGCAGATGATGGCAAAACAAATATCCTGAGGAATATGAAAATCTTTACCAGGTCGTCTGCAAAGGTTCAGCTCCAACGACAGTTGCAGACCTACTGTTTAACCCCAACCCATGGGATCTAAAGTTCTGTTCTGCATTTCACATCCCTTAATTGACCAGCAAAAAAGTTCTCTGATCCAACACCTCTGAATGTGTTGTTTAAGGATGTTGATGTACAAATAGTTTTCCTACTCAAGAAGTCACAA
>NW_008703224.1:0-1860 GCF_000695815.1 Acanthisitta chloris
CTTGAAAGCTCACTGCTTTAGGAGATACATGTATGTCCTAACTCTGTAAGACTACCTGGAAGGCAGCTAACTCCAGAGGGCAGGAGTGACATTGCAAGCATAAAGCAAACAAGTGTCTTGCATGGAGCATAAATCACCAACCTGTGTGGTAAAAGTAGTTTGAAAAGACTTAGAAGTTAAAGGGAATGTTGGGTTGTTGGTGTACTGAATGCTCCTTACTTTATTTGGGCATCCTGAGTGCAGATTTCTGTTTAAGGGATATCCTAAAGCTGGTGGGAGGTAGCAGCATCTCTTCTATGAGGATTAGTCTTAAGTTATGCTATCTAGGTACCTTTTCTAGATGTCTTATGTGTAGGATACAATGAAGCTTCTGTTTCTCTTCTGTGAACTATCAAGGGAGTTTGGGCAACTTGCTGAGTTACAGATTTCCACTTTGTAAATGTCTAACATTAGTACAGATAAACCCCACCCAAAGCATCTGCTGCTGTTGGTAAACTCCATGCAGTAGTGGTTAAACATTCAGTGTATGGCCTATGGTGTGTATCCCTGCCCTTGAGGTTGTAAGTTTTGCCTAATATATTCTGAGCACAGTGCTAAAAAATTATTCACTGCAAGGTCTTGTACATCAGTGTGCTCCTAGAGATTTTTCTGTTGTAAAATATTAATTTTCCTTCCTTAGTGTGGAATTTAATGACCTTTATAATGAAATCAGTCTTCCTAAATGTTCAAATAATTGACTCATTCCAAATAGTCCATTTGGAAAAGCATTTGTTTAAATGACAGAGAGCTGATATACTCTAGAAGTCTGTTGGAAAAGAGAAATCTGTTTGAAAATACAAGACTGTGAGATTCTCCATGCAGTAACATTAGATGCAGTAACAACCTTCAGCACAAAAAAGCAATTGTTTATTCCCTATTTGAATAAAACAGTGGTTTCCATGGTTATAGTGCATCACATGGTACTTACTCCTGAATTCATACTGCAGGGAGATCATCCCTCTGATAGTAGGGTTATATTATAGATCTGAAAATGAGTGCATATACTGTTTGAGAGAACAATACCATTTCTCCTTCATAAACCATCCTTCTATGTTTATTTGGTCCCCTAATGGATGTTTATTCTGGTGCTGAACTGCACAGGTTCTTCCTCAAATGCACCGGATAAAGGTCATAGCACATTATAAGGGCAGCACATCTGGTCTGAACAGCGAAGACAACACTTTTCTCCAAAGCTCCCCTATGCAGAAAGCCCTCCCTTTTCTGTGTTTTTCCCTGACACTTGTTCATCCTTTTACTTCTTAAGTTCTTTCTTCAGTTGTTCTTCCTCTCAAAAGTCCTCTGTCTTGCTTGTACCTCTACTTTGGCTCTTTTTCCTTTTGGGACTGCTTTTTTCCCCAATCCAAAAATCTCTGACATTCTGACCTCTACAGCTTCCTCTTTGTCTCTTCAGTAGCCTTGTGACCCCTTTCTGGGATTTATTTACTTCTTATCTGCCAAGAATGTCTTCAATACAGTTCAAACTCTCCTTTCCCCAAACACCTCTCTTAGAACAAGAAAGCAACATATAAAAATCTCTTCTGTGGGATGCAAGGGATTGGCAAAGAAGAGTTGAAGTTTCTGTTTGATGCCAAGGCCATGTGCTTCCCATCAGATTTCCAGCTCCTGCCTTTAGCTTGCTTAGTTTGTCTTGAACTGCTTCTGGTATTCCCAGACCAGAGAAAATGGTGAGAGCCTTTCCTGTCCCTCTTCTTGGTTCCCCTCACTCTAACCCTGGCTTGCTGACCCAGGGTGGGAGCTGTGGGAGTGGGAAGCAGTGAGGCAGGTGGCCAGCACTCATCCAGAGGAAAAATGAAAAATAAA
>NW_008703225.1:0-2049 GCF_000695815.1 Acanthisitta chloris
ACTCAGGTTAGTTTCCCTGCTAATTAGCTTAAGTGTCCCAATAGAGTACTTTTCAAGGATTATGAGAAGCAGACATTCTTTGGTTATGTGTTTAAAGCTCTTCTGCACACCCAACAAGGAGCACAGAAAGGCAGTGGCAGGAAGAGGATCCCAAATATTACCCTGGTGTGCTGCTCCCAGGCTCATCACAGGAGCCATCAGGCAGAGTTGGAGGGAACACCAAAATGAGGACTCAGAGGAAAGGACACTCTGTCTGGAGAGACCCTCCGAAGTTGTCTCAGGAGAACCTCAGCCCCAGTCTCCAAGTGTGACATACTTTCCCATGGGTTAACAACAAACCACCTTTGGGACAGAGGGGTTGCTATGGTATGGTAACACCACAGGGAAAAGGGGAAGAACACTTCAGGATAGCACAGGACTATGGGATGTTTAGGGAAGGAAAGTGGTGGATTAAGGTGATTTGTACATGTAGATACATTTATTTGTCCTTTCAGAGTGTAGCAAGCATGGTTCTAAAGAATAAAATAATGGAATCTATAAGTATGAAAGCAAGCCAGACCACGCTGAGAGAAACACCAATTCAGACATAAGTTAGATTTTTGGAAAATATGAGTGTGATGTATGAGATGAAGTGAAGATGGGTCAAAATGGACTGGTCACAGATGTGAAAGATGTCAACACTGGGGATAAAAAGCTGGGAAAATATTCATCTGCTGAAAGTTACTAGTGAAAACAAAGAGTCAGTGGAATTAAGTCCAAGTCATTTTAATAAGAAACAAACTGCTGCTCATGACAGTGTCCTGTTCTATACGATATCTTTATTGACCCAAAAGGTATAGTAAGGAATGATTCCATATCCTGGAAATAATTGTTTTGAAACCAAATTCTTATTTTAGGCTGACACAAATGTCCACCATGTGGAGCACAAAGCTGAAATCTGGTCCATTTTCATCATATAGAATACTAACTCATCAAATTATTAAAGATTAAAAAGAAGTTGAGATTTCTGGCAGTGTGCTGGTGTGTTACAGAGAGTTGGCATGAATGAAGGATTGTAAGGAAGGAGATATTGATGAAGGGCCAAAGGGAGATGGCAAGTAATTTCCAAAAGTTTACTTAATTGAGAAAATATTTGCATAATTTAACAACCAAATGTTGATATTTATCCAAGCTAAATTAAGGGGTGGAACTTTCTGTAGTCAGACAATTACAAGCTCAAATCCCTTTCTGTGCTATCATAAATGGCTCCACAGCAACCAAGTGTGATGTTACAAACAAACTGATGTCTTCAGGTGGGAATAAGCAGAATTTGGCATTTTAAGGCAAGGATCTTTGATGATAACTCATGTATGTAAGCCTAGAGTTAGAAACATAATGTCTCAACAGATATTTTTTCTCAAAATTAACATGTCAAATTTTTCAGGAGGCATCTTTCAATATGTTAAAAAGAAGCTAGATTTTATGTACAATGTTTTATTGTTCTAAAATGTGGTAACTAAAAATAGATCATGTCTTTTTACCTACCATTTCATGAGTGTATAATAGCCTTTTATCTGTGTATTTTCATCTGTAGCTCATTCCATGTAAGGAATAGCTGAAACTCTAACACTCAAAACTTTATTTTCATAAGCAGGAACATAAAAAGGATAATCTTTTCATGCTTGTACTGTTGGGCTCTTATTTTTTCTTTTTGATGTTGTGAGATAGCTGGAATAATGTCTGAGCTCTACTCCTGTGAAAATATTTTATCTACAAAAGCTTCTTCTTCCCCCACGCCAAAGTGTTATGGGGGGCTTTCAGCTTCATGTTGACTGCCTCTCTCGTTCTTTACCTGGTCTTTGGTTTCTTTTACACTCTTGATTTTCTTGCGAGGGGAGAAGTCTTTCTTCTGATCTCCTTTCTCATCACTAATATTCAGAGACTTCCACTCATTTTCTCAGGCCTGATAGATGCAGCATTAAGACCAATGGATCTGGAAAATGTTGAAGGTCACTGAAGAGAACTGTCTGCAGTTCTGGTATGCTCATTGTTTGGATGGGGAAGTGAGTT
>NW_008703226.1:0-2049 GCF_000695815.1 Acanthisitta chloris
TTGCTTGAATATCATATGATGATGGATGTTATATGCACCTCCTCTTCTGTTTGGCTCACATTAAAACCCCAAACCACCAAGCAAACAACCTGTCCAGAATAAAGAACTGCTACACTCTTGACCTGAATTAGTTAGCAAATGTTAAAGATCAAGAGAAATTACTATGTATTTCAGTCAAAGATCAAAAAATACCCATTAAATTGCCATTGAGAGTAATATAAATAATATAATTCTGCAGCAATTTCTGTCTATTTATCGATAATAAATAGGATTTTTTTCCAAGTTCAAATCTCTGGGACTTTAAAATCACAACATTTTCTTTAAAAATTCATCTAATTCATGTGCCTAACAGTATTTATTTCACTCCCTGAGGACCAGGTGTGTGGGGAGGGGTGGGATGCAGCACACCCCATCTCATGGAGAGCATTTCACCTTATACATGTTCCATCATGGCACAAAAGCTTTTCTGTGATATCCTAGGAGGAAACTACTTTTCAAACAGTTGTATATTGAATTATTTTATTGGTCAGGGGGAGATCTATTCTCAGAGCTGATATTATTAGCTAGAGCATCTCAGTGTGCATCAGCATTTTCAGAGTGTACCCAACTGAGCCTAGCAATGTAAACCTCTCTGGTTTCAAACACTGTAGTCCCAAAAGCAGCACACTTGTGTCTAACTGCCTTGGGTCAACAACCTTGACAAAATTTCACTCCAGTGTCAGCATAACAGGTGAAAGCCACACAGAAATGTGATGTGGTGTATGCACCAAGGTATTACTAGCACTGTAGAGTCCATGATGCAGGTCTGAGCCAGCACTGTATAATTCCTAACCACTTAGCTGCAAGAAATTAAAATCAACATGAATTTTCCTTATCACTAAGTTCTATTTACTGGTGTTGGCAACAATGGAGTGAAAGGGAATTGATTCCTAGATTCTACAAAGCTTCAAATTGGATAGGATTGTTGTTTCAAATCCCTGCTGATCTGGGGTCCCTTTGGGTCTGTACCCATTTTCCCATGTTTGATAGGCAATGCCAACTTTTCAGTTCCTACAATATTTTCGGATGTTTTCTTCATGCTTAAATAACTTAGTGCCCAAAGCTGTTTAATGACTAGTGTCACTAGTCTCTTAATTTCCAAGTTAAATGGACCTTCATATTGCCACAAATAACCCATTCCCAAGAATCATTATCAAAACTAGAACAGTTTGTCCCCACTCTCTGCAGAGAGCAATAATCTGACTCTGTCTTTTGAGCCTTGTTCCACTCTAATAGCTGACTCATTTTGCTTTGGCTATTCCTGTTATTTACTCTTCCACCATTTTAAACTGACATGTAATTTCAGGAAATTGCTCAGATTCTTCATTGGATAACTCTTATTTCCAAAGTCTATTAGATGGTAGACTAACCCTACAGAATGCATGGAAAATTCTTGCAGCAGAATTGCTTTGCTGGGTAAAGAAATTATTTCAGCACAGTTCAAAAATGCTGTTCTGCTGCTGCTCAGCTCAAATGGTAGATTTCTCTGCAAAGAGTTGTGCTGAAATGTCAAAAAATATCCCTGCTCAGTGTGCAAAGACATACCTAATATACAAATGTGGTTGAAATGGGTGAGACCATGGTGAAAGTCCTGTTCAATATGAGAAAGAATGAGGAAAAGGAACTGTCTGAACTGACCTGAGATATATGTGTTTGATCACTAGTTGTTTACACATCCCCATTTTGGTACAAGTTCACCAAAGATGCAACCAACAGTCCCAACAACAGTTTTACATTGCAGAGTCTTACCAAGAAAACTGGAGCAACCCTTGATTTTAGTGCTAGCAAACCCTTGATAAAAACAGAGGAACTGGCATTTGGGGAGGTTTGAGACTCCAGCACTTGAAACACAAGGTGACTAAGAGTGAAGAGCAGCCAAACTCCTGCCAAAAGACACTGTGAGCTGCACAGTATGTTGGTCAGCAGAGAACCATCCACAGCAGACTGGAGCTTTCACCTGCTCCCATCCCTTTAAGAAGACTCAGGATGAAGCTATCAGCCTTTTTTTTT
>NW_008703227.1:0-2004 GCF_000695815.1 Acanthisitta chloris
AAAAATTAAAAATAAAAACAAAAATAACAATAACATTTTAAAAAAAGTTCTGGAGTCATTACTTATTCAGTGAAGTTATTCAGTTACTGTTCAACTTATATGAATTGTCAATCAACAGTTATTTTTCTTGCATTCACAATACAAATGGCATAAGAAATGCAGGACCCCTTTACAGTTGAAGCTTTCAACTCTTTTATTACACTCCTACAAAAAGTAAGCTGTAAATTAAAAAAAAAGTTTTAAATGTCACCAGATTAAAACACAGGCAGGTGTATTACAGTGTTCATAAGCTTGAGGTTCTCCTTGTAAAACGTATATGTTACTTATAAGAACTATTTGCTCCAGTATCCTAACAAAACCAAACCCTGAAATTGAGACAACCACTTGTAGGATTGTATTGTTTCCCCCTCATAGATATGGTTTGATCTGACCAAGCAGAGAAATGATTCCTATTATTTCCTGCAGAATTTTAAAGAATTCCCTTCAAAGGTAATTGCAAAGTGAGTGTAAGTTAAGTGGGTGGAAGGACCTGAGAATGAACTGGTAGAGTCCACAGGTACCAAGAACAGTGACTTCAACTTTAATTACAAACAAAAATAGCACACCAGCTGAGGTGAATTTCAAAGACGCAATCAATAGTGAGTCTGGGCTTTTAGACTGTATTGATTTTTTGATACATTCAAAGTTTGCCCTTGCAAAGCCGGCTGGACAGCCTAAGGGAAAACTAAGAAACATGTGAGACTTCACTGTTCCTCTGTTTTCTTATTGTGGTGACCCAGCAATAAAATCCAAATGTGTCTACTCATGCAAAGGTCTCACAAGAAGCTGTAGCTGCTTACTCAGGAATCAACACATTTAAGCTTACTGCTTCATTCATCTGCAGGTGTCTATTGACCTCATTTTGGAAATACAGTACTAGAAGTTCTTGGAGGAATTGAAATGCAAACCTGAATCTGTTTTCTTGACTTCTCTACTACAGTTACCTGCTTGTACAGATACACCAACAAAAGAGAGGACGTGATCTTGCTGTCCTTCTCAAGGCCAGTCAAAGCAGCTGGATTTTGTACCATGTAATTACTGACACTAAGACTTACTCAATTCTTCTTGTTTTGATGGAAAATTCCAATCAGGATTTTCAGGCACCTCTTCAAAAATTCTTTCTTGAAATCTACTACATTTATTGAAAAAAACTTCAGGTTCTTGGTCACCAGAAGTTTGTGGGTTACTTTTTGAATTTCTGTCTCAGTTAGGCTGGAGACCAGGTGTAATATGAAGCACTAGCCAGAGTTCCAGAAGGAAAAAAAGTGCCAAGTACCTTGGTTTCAGGCATATAGAAGCATTTGGTGCCTGCAAAAGAGGTTGTCCTCAGCTATACTACCCAAGGAACAGAGCAAGGACCTAAGGTCCCATCTGGCTGTAATGTCCATCATGCTCTGCTCTGCTGACTGCTGAAAAGTACACTTGGGATGCTCTACCATCTCCCAACATGTAATAGAGTTTCTAAAGCCTCATGTTTGAACTTGCTGCTGAATATGTTTCAGGTGTATTCTTTCACTTTGACCTTCTCTTAGGCTGAGATGGAGGACAAAAAACAACCTTCAGCAGAAGTCAGGACTGACATTGTGAATAAAACATGGACATGAAAGGGAAACAAATTTGTTGCCTCAGTCTTTGCTCTCCCTTTCATCTACTCCCTGGATTCTTCATCTATTACTAGCAGCCTGTTGTATTTACGGTTTTTTTTCCTCTCAGAGGGAAGTAAAAAATACACAAGTTGAAACTTTCTCATAGGTCTGGCAGCTCATCACACAAATACTTGCTTTCATTTTTTGGCCAATAAATATTGTATGCTTTTCTGACCTAGCAATCACTTTTCTGAAGCACACTGTAGAGAATGCTAGGGCAATTTTGCAGAGCTGTGAAACATCTTGTATGGCTCTGTTAGGCTTTTTTAGGAGCTCCCCATTTTGTTTTAAAGAATTTTCTCCCATACATGTTATCAGA
>NW_008703228.1:0-2036 GCF_000695815.1 Acanthisitta chloris
CAGAAATCTTCCCCAATTCTCCCCCTTGTTGCCTTCTGTTAATATGGGGAAGGGGAACAACGGTGTGAGCCAAGGGTCAAATATATAACCTTTAGCTTAATGTTGGCTTTGTATGATAAAGTTATGGGCCAGAGAATATGAGGAAATTGTGCAAAGTGTCAATTTTCCTTAAAATACAGTGGTTAACATGAAATACAAATGTTTAAAGGATAGTTTTTTTTTAGCAGAGAAGATTCCACTGGGACAAGTGTAGAGTTTTGAGCATGTTGGAGGGCCTGAAACTTGTTCTGAAGATGTGAAACCTCTGTCCTCTGCTGTTACTACCTAAATGAAAATCGTGACACATCAGTTGGAGTTCTATTTCCCTGCTTTTCTGTTCAGTAAAGGGAAAGGCTGTGGGAGAGAGGCACTGGGGAGCTGAGCATTTGGCAATATTCCACGTGAGTCAATCTGAAGGGTAACTGAGAGGGGAAAGGACAGGACAGCAGTGACACTCACAAGCCAAAGATGAGGTTTTTTCTCCCTCTGTGTGATCTGTTAGTATAATAGCAACTAAAGTTTAAGTGCAGTCAAGTGCATTTTTAGGGGAGGAATCAGTCTGAATTAAAGCACATGTGCTGGGAGTGTAACCTTAAAGTGAAGTGCAGTATCCTCTGTCCTGGGAATGAGACAGTCCCATCAGCTTGTACCAAACAAAACAAGAAAGGGCAGAATGTGATGGCTCTTCTGAATTGCAGCAGTGCAGCTCAGTGTGGCTTACCTGGGACTGTTCATATTCTAAAATCCCCAGAAACTGTAGTGTTTGGCTGAAATTTGCCATGTGGCTCCCCTTCCTTTCTCTGTTACATTCCTATAGTGACCCTTTAAAATTACTCTTTCTTTGAGGACATTTCATTTTTTAAATATTGCAGTTTCTTCCCTTCCAGCCTTGTCTCTCTGACATTCTTGGGTCAGGTCTCTTGGAGAGAGCGAGCTTTTCAGAGTATTTCATTTCTTTCCACTCTGTAGAGGCCTTAAGTATGAGCTGCTGCCACCCTACTTTGTCATGTGGAGTTACCCAGTTCCCTGTCACTTCCCTGCTCCATTTATTTTGCAGACCGTGTAATAGCTCTGAGTTACACTACAAACCTAAAGTGAATTTCATACATCACAGCAGCTTTGGAAACAGTCAGTACCGTTGCAGTCACAGACCTGTGACACTGATTCATAATGGTTTTCACACTAGAGGGCACTAACAGCTTATTAAATTTAAGCCCAAACCAATTTTTACTCTCTGTAGCACTTTGGTACTGAGTAGTCTGACTGGTTTTGTAGTAGGTGCCAAAGATTTCCGTGTCTTTGCAGCCTTTTCCCTGTAGAAATGGAAAATAAGAGTATTCCTGCAAGAATGCATTGGGAGTTAGTGTGTGGAGTTTTCCATTGTGTGTTTGTTTGGTTTTTTTCATCAAGCAATAGTTTGGGTAATCTGTGGAGAAGAGTATAAATTCCATGTGTACTCTTTAATAATTTTGATGTTAATTTTCACTTGAAGCTGGTGAAGAGGCATGGAAGGTAGGAAATGATCAGATAACACCTTATTGAAGTTATCTAATTGAGTTAACACCTGGAATATACTTGTAAAAGTTTATTATCAAAGGAGAAGAATCACCATGCCCTCTTGTTGCAGGCCTCACTGTAAATTAGGGCTAATGCTATATTTGCATATTGATTCCTGGTGGGCAGAAAATAGAGAAAAAATATTATGAGTCAATCCTGCCAGTGAGCGATAGATCTTGGCAGAACCTTCAGGTGTCCTGGTGGTTTTAGGTAAGGTAGTTTTAGAGTATGTGTTAGGATCCAAAGTCTGGGCCTCAAAGTCATGTAACCTTTTGGAAGCCCCTAAGGATTTTAGGTACTGAATCTTGATTCAAACACACGACTAAAGTGGTTTGTGATGAATTTGTGTTCTTTCAGGAATGGTGATTCGGTTGCCTTGGAGATGATCCTGTTGCTGCTGTAAATGTAGGGCGAGGACTGATGGTGAGGGCAGTATGGAC
>NW_008703229.1:0-2045 GCF_000695815.1 Acanthisitta chloris
AACCCCTAAAAATTCTCTGATTCTATGCTAACAGCACAGCAGTACCAATGGTATAACAGGAGAGGAATCAGATGCCCAATTTATAGGTAAATCTCAGCTTGAGACAGTAAAAAAATAAAACCAAACCAGTTTTATTTGGCTCACTTGAGGGGGAAAAAAAAAAAGAAAACAAAGAGAAGCAAAGTTTTCTAAGGTGCACAGTGAAAACCAACCTCCCCTCCAAGAAAACATACAGAAAGAAAACTGCAAGATCAGCCAGAATTGCTGATGGAGAGGCCCCAGGGTATAGTCAGTTATTGACGCTGTGCAACATAAAGCTTAAATTATTTATTATTATTTTTTTTTTTCCTAGAAAAAGAGAGGAACAAAGCATCTCCCTCCTCAAAAGTTAACAACTGTGCGACATCATCTCCGCATTGTCTCCCTGTTTTATCGCCGCGGCGCAGCGCTGAGCAGATTCCACCCCAGGGCAGACACAAAACCACAGGGCCATGGTTTCTAATTATACCCTCTATTCGCAGGGAAATGGTTTATTTATTAGCTCTTTGAGCTTCCCTTTCATTCATTCTCAGTCCCAGTCCCGGCAGCAGCGAGGGGCTCTCGACAAGAGGAAATTTATTAGGTTCTCTCTATTCTCCACCTTCTCTGCTCTGAGCTCTCCCACCCAGCATCTCCCTCCTCTCCCCACTCGGTGGTACAGGCAGCCTCATCACTTTTAATTCAATAACTTGCAGTATAATTACTCCGTAATAACACTATTATCTTAACATTTACTCAGCAGCTGTGATCCCCTGGCAGCGAGGCGAGGAGGGAGAGGAGAAGGGATTCTCCATGGAGAGACTCCTTCCTGCAGGAGGAAGACCCAAAAATAACCCCTTGATGGAGCTGGGGAATGCTGTGGTGAGGAAGGAGTGTGTGGGGTGAGTGATGTGCCTACAGCTCTGCCCAAACCCTTCCATCTTCTCTCCTTCCACCAGGATCTGGCAGGTTTTGCCCGTGGAGGAGAGAGTGAAGGGAGGCACAGCTCAGCTCTGCGACGTGGTGGAAACCATTTGAACAACCACTGAGCTTCAGAACCTCCCAAAAACCCCCTGGCATTAGGGAACTGTACTAAAAATGGGGGTAGGCAAGAGGGGGAGACCCACTGAAGGATATGACTGTGCTCTCTGTGATAGGAAACAGCTTATCTCCTGCAGAGCCACCTATTTAAATACAAATATTCCACTCTGCATTATCCCACTTCTGGCTTGCTACAGACACAGGGTTTAATTTTGACTCCAGCAATGCTGTAGAAAAAGGTTTTCCACGTTCACAACACATTTGGTAAATAGGCTGAGAAATTCTTCCAAAGCCAGAGACTAAAATTCCAATAACTTACGCAGCAAACAGCCTGTTTAATATCAGCCACGACCAACCAACCTCAAGCTTGCCTAGAAAGGCAGAATTTAGTCTCCAAGCTTTACCCAACCCTTACAAAGAGCTCAGGTGTTGGCACCTTCTGCCTCCTCGCCGTGGTTTTCTGTTCTCTGATATTTAACCAAACAAAGCCCACTGCATATTTAGACAGAAATGTTCCTACATGCACCATAGAAAAAGCAAGTTCCTACAGCCCCTGCAGGATTTGAAAGCCTACAAGGTGAGGTCAGGTTCACACAGATATCAGAGCCTGAAATCACACCCGAAACTCAGTAAGAACAGCGACGTTAAGAACAATTCCCACTCAGCTGTGCCTGTGCCATCCATGTGCTGCAGCAAAGGGGTAAACACAGTTTATTTTGATTGATTATCCATCGTGTAATGCAGAGCTGTAATTCCATCAAGCCATCAAAGCGATTCGGCAATTATATAAATCACGGCAGGAACGTGCGAAGGGTTTGTCGGTAGAAACTCCAAATGGCATTTCCTCACATTATAGTGCTGCATATTGCCTTGTTTTTTTTTAATAAGACACAGGCAGATTATTTGGATTTCAAATCTGTTTACATGTCTCTCCTACAACAATTCACTGGGTGCTGCTGATGCCAAGGATGCAGAGCAGAATCACA
>NW_008703230.1:0-2033 GCF_000695815.1 Acanthisitta chloris
GACACCCAGCTGACCACCACAGTTCCACCCAGTAACTTTTTAATATGTTACATCATACATTCTATTGCTGATTCTACTCTACCACACACCCTCAATTCAATTTTATCTGTACACGAAACATACATTGACATTCTCATCATTAGCAGCATCACATTTTGCAGTCATTTCAGGACATCTTCAGATGTATTTTTTTATTTCTCCTTTTAAACATTTTCTTCATATAATACTTGTATTTTCTACAGACAATCTGCTTTTGAGTCAGTTACCTAACATAAGTTCCATACTAATTCAGTCTCACAGCTACAATAACTTGAAATCAACTCTTTCAAGCTGACATAACATTTCATTAGCTTGGAGAATAAACTTGATTTGCTTTTCAAAAGGGATCTTTTAGAGTTCTTTTCCTTTTTAAAACAAATAAATAAATAATGCAGTGCTCTTTCTAAAGCAGACATGCTAAACATGGGAGTATATGTATTACACAGCTAGCTACAAACATAAGCATACTATTTTGAAATGTTATTAAAACTGTTTTAAATTGGCTTGATTCAGTGTCCATACAGGAGATAAAATATGATCTTGTTCTTTTTATTCTGAACTCTAGGAAATTTTGAACATATTGTGAGTTTTGAGACTCTCTGAGTCTCCTTAAAGACCTATGAATCTTCATTAAATATTGGTTCCTCCCTTTTATGCTGTGTGGTGTGTTTACTTCTCCTTTCAATGCACTTTTCCATTCCTAATTTCAAGGCCATTTCTATGACTCTGCTGCTACTGATGTCAGGTGACTTGATCTATAGCTAGTCTCATTTCAGGGGAACTGAGAACCTCAAAGTCTTTATAATGCCAAAGGGAGCACCATTTTCCTCAGGGAAGTCACATTTAAATGTATAAACGCAGTTTAAAGATCTGAATTGTAAGCATATGGGAGAGAAAAGTTTTGTTTAATTCTGCACACAATCTCTTTTGTGAAGAACAAAATAGAACTATTTTACCCACAGTCCTTTCTTTTTTTTCAGTGATAAATAATGAAAACATTTTGTTTTATTTCTTTCAGAAAGTAAAGATAAACACTTTCTGAGCTGTTTCCTAAGAAAACAGTGGACTGTACTCTCACCAGCTGTTTATTTGTTTTTATAACCCTATCATAGCTTTTGCTTAAGCTATCGTTCAAGCAAAAAGCAGGGGAAAATAATATATTATCTATAAATTTTTTTCTGTCTATATTCAGTTAAAGATGTCTTGAATACTCTATCCAGAAGAAATATTTTGTGTTGTAAAACAATGCCTTTCTAGGTGAAGTTTGAATTAATTAAGAATATAATCAAGTTTTATACCTTTTTCACTATTCAATCTGAAACCTACAACTCTCTTAGGCTCTAAGAGCAATTAATTATAATTCAGCAATATGATAAAAGAGGTCTTGAAGGTTATTGAATTGTTTTATTCAGCTCTTGTTTTATTCAGCTCTATCTTTTAAAGTAAATTCATGTTCCTAAAACCTGGTATGTTTCTTGCAGTCTAGAAATTCTGACACTTGTTTTAAGAAGTGAGAGCTAAAGATGCAAGTTGGGGTTTTTTTAATAAATAAAGATATAATAAGAAAAATTGGACAAATCTTAGAGTTCAGATTGGATTAATTCAGGTTAATAGCTTTAATTGTGGACAAAGAAACAACAATTATGCAGGGTTTCCCTTTTCTTTAGGTTGATATGAATTTGCATCTAATTACTATTGCATGATGCTGGAGTATATTGATTTTTTTATAATGACTACTTTACATTAAACAAATACTTCAAATATTTTCCTTTGAAAACTTACTTGGATCCTTGAATTTGGATTCAATGGAAAGTGAAAAGGAAAATTAATATTTCCCATTCCATTGGTTCCTTGACAAAATTACATTTGGACAGAACCAGCCATAGAAAATGGGTATAATGAACAATGGTAATATTTTCCTGAAATACATCTTTTTTTGCATATTTCACCTGAAAACGATCATTTGGCAAACAAAACAAAACAAAAAACCAAAC
>NW_008703231.1:0-2060 GCF_000695815.1 Acanthisitta chloris
ACCTCAAGACACAGGGCATTTGCATCTGTGGGGATAATGAAAGGACAGAAATAAGGTCTTATGCCCTTGTCCCACAAGGTTCTCCATGGCCCCTTGTCTTTTCATGAGCTCACCCCATCAGAGCTCCAAGACTCATTCTCCACTCCCACTGAATGACCATTCAGTGAAGCCCTTGGGGACCTGGTCACAGTGCTGGTGACAGCCACAATGGGTGTTCGGAGAGGGAAGCACAAAAACAAACCCGGTTTGGCCAGGGCAGTGCCAAGAATTCCAGTGTGCAATGGGGCTGAACTGAGGGCTGTGTCTGGCAGGCAGAGGTGAGAATGAAGGTGCAGGGGGAAGGATGAGGATGCAAGGGTGAGGATGAGGGCACAAAGATGAAAATACAGGAGTAGTGGTGTTTTTTGATCAAAATCAAAAGGCAGGCACAACCAGGCACACCACGATGTGTGTCAGGCACATCATGCAGTTGTGCTGTCAGTGCAAGTATACCCTGGACACGCTCAGGTGTGTGCACTCTCTGGGAGCAGGAAGAGGGTGTTGACAGCAGTTACAGAGCTCAGCATGGAATGTGGGATAGGAGCAGAGGCTGAGGAAGCCTGGGGAAGGGCAGGCACAGTATGAGAGGAAGAGGATGACAGATAGGCCTTGACACTTTCTTGGGGCATCATGTGCTTTCTAACCCAAAGTCCCTGCCCCATCTCACAGTCTAGTCTGCACTGCAGCCCTCAGACAGCACTCTCCTTCATGCCCTTTGCATTTTCCCCTACCTGCACAGTTTCGTCCTGCGGTGCTCAGAAGCATGAACTAGGACATGCACATTACAGATTAGGTAACTTATGAGTTTAAAACATCATGGTGAAATGATGGATTAGTGAGTTCAAATATTAGACAGTTCCATGCAGAGGACATTGGGCCCTTGTTTGGTTTGTTTCCTTTCCTAATGAGGTTATAAAATGAAGTTTAATATACAGACAACGTCCTGTGTATTTGAGTACTAGAAAGGATCTGTATCCTGTTCCACCCTCTAGCTAATCAGGTGACAGTCAGTTAGTGGGAAATACATGCATTTGTGCATACATACAGCAGGGACCCCTCTGGTATCTGGCTTCAACCACCCAGTCTGCCCAGTAGCTACTGCTGGGGTCCCAGGTCCCTCTCCTGGTCCCTCCAGTATCCAGCCTGGACTTTGGGCCACGTCAACACCCCAGACTGCCCTCTGTGGGGGCTGGCACCCAGCTTTCCCCTGTGTGTGCACACAGTGCCAAGCTCCCCACAAGGAGCAGTAGCTGGAAATGGAGTTTGATGGGAAGACAGGGCAGTATGGAATGCAGAGACACAGAATAAGGTCAGGTGAGTATGCTGGCTTGCCTGCATGCAGCCTTCACCCCAAGAGCCAGCTGTGGTGTATCCTGCTGCTCCACCCTGGGGATGCTGCCTGGAACCACATACCCACCACAGGGTCCCCTCGAATGTCCCAAACGGATGCATGGGCAAGAAGGCATCCGCTGAGGTCTGAAGTCACAGTCAGGAAGCAGAATTACTCAACTACCATCCTCCACTTTGTCCCCCAGCCTTCTCCTCCCCAGTCCCTCCAAAACACCACCCTGTTCTCTCCCAGCCACCACCCATCCACCACCTCGCTCTGCCCATGGTCACAGAGTAGCTGCTTGCAGTCCAGAAGCACATGGGGCATGAATCTCTGCAGGGTGGAAAAAGATTTAGTTGGCTACATGTGTGTGGACAGCAAACTTTGAGAAGGGGAGCACCACTGGCAGGTTGCTGGGAGGCCTTGGGAAGAAGTAGGACAGGGAAAGGATGTATTTCCCGGCTTGGATGCTGGGAGTAGACAGAAGCCCAGGCTAGGACTGGGACAATAGAGAGCCTTGAGGATGCAGAAGAACAGCAGGGTCCCTGTCCCTATCACTTGATGTGGGTGAAGATGGAGGTACCAAACCTGCAGGGAAGACATGTCAGCATGAGGGGAGGGAGGGCAGGGGTAGGGCTGACCTGGTGGCTTTACAGGGGGGATGGGACTTCTTCCTGCAGAAGCCACATGG
>NW_008703232.1:0-2066 GCF_000695815.1 Acanthisitta chloris
AAATTATGATCAAACTAATCCTGAAGCTATTCACACCCCTTGTGACTTCACATGGGAGGAGGGGGGAAGAAACAGAAATACGGTCAGGAAGCTTAGAAAGATTGTACTGAATTTTACATCTGAATATCACATCTACTGAACATTCCAGACTTCTTTAAATGCCTGCTGGTTATCCCCAGCAGTATACTTCATCACAGATTTAGAAGGAAGGTACACCATTCACAAGGTCCTTGCATGTGTGCAAATATATGGTAACACATGCAGGTGTAGGGTATCAGGTGAGGATGTGGAAAATCCGCAAATGTTTGTATCACATTACCCCCTCAGATCAGCAGGATTTCTGAAAACTGATTGCAAAAACTTGGTACTCTCACTGGTTAAGTAGCTCATAGCTGGCAAGGAGCAAGTCAGTCCCTCCACCACTCCAAACCCGTTGGGGAAAAAAACTCTACAAGTCTTGGAAAAAGCTAAGCAGCAATTCACACAAGTTGGACTGCACTGTAAACTTCTGACCACCTAAACCAATCCTATTTCATCATTGTATACAGCAATTTTTACAGCAATATTCTGTAAAATTTTGGGGAGGTGTTAAGATCGTTCTCAAAAATTTACTACACTATGTAATACGCTATCTTTCTCAAATGTTTTAGTTTGTAGTACATCTTCATAGAGGGAAAATAATGCATAGGCAAGCTCTTTTCACGGTACTGTCAACAGTTATGATTTCGTTGCAAAACTCAGTATGTGGCACCTCCTTGCAATAATGAAAATTTCACCTTTCTTTTAAAGCAAATTTCTTCTTACAGAGAGCAGCTGAAAAATAGGACCCAAACAGGGCTCAGAGGCTTAGTAAACCGGTGGTAAATAAACATAACTCAACATACTTATTTAATTTGAAATTCACATGACTTTTAATCAAATCTCAGGGTTTTTTTCTGTGAATGATTCATGATGTTCAAAGTCTGGGCTTGACAATACTCGTGTAATGCTTATTTGCATTTCACAGAGCCTTTGGCAATTCTGTGACAAATGAAACATTTATGGTGCATGGACTGAAAATGCAGACAAGCTTATCATGAGGGTCAGAATAATTTTTACTTTCCTTTGCTACCAAGCTTGTATTTTGAGGCATCACCTCTCCCACACATACCAGCCCCATTTATTCAAGTGTCTTACCATGGCAGTAATTGTGATAGCAGAGATCCTGCACTGGGTCTTGCTTTAACCTGAGGAATTGACAGCCTCCAAGGAGAAAATTAGCCAAAGGAAGTGACAGAAAATTCCAGGCGAGTTCAGGCAGGGGAAGTAAAGTGTGGGACCAGAGAAGGAATACTTTCAAATTCCTCTGGATACAGCCTTTAAAATAATTTTCAATCTTCATTTATTTCCCCTGTCTCTCCCTTCCCACTGTCTCCTTCATACCACCTCTAATTTTCTTCTTTTCCTCTTCCTGGCAGGCAAGGACCTCTTTAAGTTACATTGCCCAAAACCAACCAGCAGCTGCAGATATAGAGGGAGATAAGAGTTTAGTGCCATTTGCCATCACAGCAAGATTGGGTTTTGAGGATGGAATTTCTTCCTGGGGAGTGTAAGGGAATGCAGGCAGGGGCTATTTCTCCTTTATGTGCCACTCATAAGGAGGCAGCCCAAAGCCCATATGGGCGGGATCCATCTCTCCATGCATCAGCCAGGAACAGGAGGATAGTACACAGGCTTTCAGAGTTGTTTGCTCCCCAAAAGTGGCATATTTCAGAGAAGATTCTCACTTGCAAAGATGATGGTGGACCTCTCTTTGTGAGCCCTGCAATTCAGAAAAAGGGGAAAAGGCTGCCTTTGTTCATCTCTTGGCACACTCCTTCACAGCCATTTAGCCCCAGAGTTCTTTGGCTATGAAGGTTAAATAGCGGAGTTAAACACAGACAAACAGCTACAGAGAACTGAGCACTGCTGAGCTGAAGCAGAAAGCTTGCCCTCTTTGATGGCTTGTTTCATGGGACCTGATGAACAGCCATGCAGCAGTACAGGCTGGAGACAGAGTAGCAGAAAGGGACCTGGGAGTTTGGTTA
>NW_008703233.1:0-2071 GCF_000695815.1 Acanthisitta chloris
TTTCTATCTGATTTAACTTAGAACTTTTATTGTTAGTGTAAGTATTTACAACAAAATTGTAAAAGCAAAAGTACCAGATTTCAACCTGATGCAGATCAAGGTACATACATCAAAGTCAGAGAAGGAACATCAGTCTGATCTAACTAAAGGTATGGCCATTGTGTGGAAGCATTCCAAATCTTTTTTTGTGAGCAGTTGCAATATGGGAATAGGAAATCAAAGTAAGGTTTCTTAAATCTTAAAGTTAGGTTTTATAAAGCTCATGTTTCCTTCTGTTCTGTTGCAGTCACATAGACTCCCTAGGTAAGGGCTGAGCATATGAAAGATTTTTCATTGTCTCATACTTTCATTTGATCTTAAAGAAAGCCTTAGGTAAAAGTCTGTTGCATTATGGTTTGAAAAGTTAAGATTCAGAATGTGGTGTTCATCTTGCTCTGGCTTTGCTCTGTTGCAGCTCTGATGATTGTCATCCTGTCCTGATTGTCATATTGACCTCTGATCAGCCAGATGTTGCCTGGGGTTTTTTTTTTTGATAGACAGGGACAGCAGGGACTGAAGATGCTTATTCATATAAAAGGGAGTTAAAATGGAAAAATCTCAGAGTCAGAGGGAAGGAAAGAGCTTTCCTTGTTCTCTCTTTGCCAGTCTATTCCTATGACAGATACTAGGACACAAGATACTAAGAACAATATGAATTTTGACTTTAGAAAACAAATTAAAAAGCAGAACAGCAATATTAACAAATCATAAGGGACGAAATATATTAATTTCCCATAAAAATTCAAGATTCCTTTGGAAGAAATTCTAGCTATCTAAAGAAAGTTTCTTTCTGGAATATATCTCGCTAAGTAAAATTCAGCTGGTTGATTATGGAGAGGCAAGATCTCAGTTCCAACGTGATTAAATCTTGGTGTTGTGATTGTCTGTATTCACATCCATGCATCCAAACATGAAGAGTTTTCTTTAACAAGAGCAAATTATGTGATTTACGTTGTTCTGACTGGTACTGACCTGATGAAAATAAGTGGTTGTACTTACACTGCTGAGAGAGGTAACACTTTACTCATATTTATTCATTGTTTAGAAGTTTGGGGGTAAAATTTAATGATTCCAGGAAATGACTGTTGTGAGAATTTGATATGGAGTATTGAAAAATAATTTAAGTGAAATTATTAAAAATCACATAAAGCCAACAATTATAATAATTTCTCCACTCCCATATTCAACAGTCCCTAATGTGTGAAAGTATTCTGTATTTCTTTGCATAGATGTATCTACCAGCCCCCAAACCAGTGGAGAGACACTTTCTACAGGATCACTACTCCCTTGCACAAAAGTTTAAGCGATGAGCAGAGAGCAGGTGGATCTTTTGCACTGTATCTCTCCTTAAATAAAATGGCTGACAATTTTATATCCAGGATTTCCAAGAACAACTATGTGCATGCATGTAGTGTGACACAGGTACTGTGAATCTAATGTGTCTGATTGTTCAGGTGTCACACATCTGAATAGTGCATTCACTATAATTGAAAAGGATCTTGGGTACCTCAAATTATCTTACTGTGGATGTGACATCCAGTTCTTATATCACATTTTTATCTATTATCTACAGAAACCCAGGAAACAAATCAAGCTGCAACATGTCCATAGAATCCAGAAAATGCACAAAGTTTTCAAATCATGTTCAGAAAAAAAAATTTATGCGCAACAGGAAAAAACCCCACAACAAAATCTTGCCTGACTATGTAATAGACTCTCTCATCAGCAAAGTATTTAGTGCCCATTCAAAGAAGAACATAATGTATTACTGGTACAAGACACAGAATTCTACTTTTTCTCCTGGAAACTTTTATCAGGAATTTTGTGTGGGTGACCTTAAAAGTTCAGTTTCTTGAATACCTTTGTATTGATCTTTTTCAAACAACTTTGTCATAATGAAGAAATCCACAGTCACATATGTTTTGTAATGAGTCAGGAAAGTTAGTAATGATCTTTGAGAATGTATTAATTGTATTAATATTATTGTAGCAATCACCTTGCTACAATACAGGTAAGAATATTAACCTCAGTT
>NW_008703234.1:0-2060 GCF_000695815.1 Acanthisitta chloris
CACTTCTCTCTCATTTTCAAGATTCTTGATTTCTACTCCAGAAGAATCTTCATTTTCTTTTCTCTTAATTAATTCAGCACACAAAGTGTTGATCTCCGAATGATTTTTACTGTCTAACATCTGAAAATATTGATTTTATAAGAAAGTGACTCTGGATAATGCTAAGTGGGAAACTATTGCTCCAAGTTTTAATTAGAGGTAAAGCAAATTGGGGAGAAGCTCCAGGACTTTGCAAGCTTTATTATTATTTATGTCACAAAAGTGGGCCTCACAAAAGAGAAAGGAAAAAGGAAAGACCAAACAAAATCTTCATTTGTTTCTAAACTCCTGGTACTTGTTCATCTTTGTCCCATCCAAAAACCTCAACTTGAAATGCAATAAATGATTCAACATCAAATGAGCTAAATTTCTCAGCCTGAATGGAGATTATTCTTTTGAGACTAAAGCTCAAAATTGTGAACTTTTTAAACTCCCTGGATAGTTAGAATGAAGCTTTTCTTTATGGCTTTGAAAAGAACTTCAGAACCATTCCACTTCCAATTGAAATGTCTTACCAGGCTCAAGAGAAACTCTGTTATGATGGTACATGGTGTTGTAAGCTAATGAATTCTTTAACTAGCAGCTTTGATTTGTTACTGGATTTTTCTATGTCTATGATTACTGCTCTATTATTTTAAGAACTGTCTTGAATAAAATATTACCAGTTAAACAAATAATTTAGACCAAAAAACTGCAGTGTCACTAGTGAAGTTGTTCTAGATAACTTGGAGCCTGATGTGCACAGTGATGTTGTTGTGCCACTTTGCATGAGGCATTATCCAGCACAATCTTTCCTCATTGCCAACTTTTATAAGCACCAAATGTGATACGGTAAAGGCCATGCAAGGGGAGGCAAGTAAGTCTCTGCTTGCCTAATGAGATCTTTGGAACTAATGGGCTTAGAGAAGAATGAAATTAGTCACTCGGGGTAATCGTGGCTAAACAATTCAGAGATGATGACAACATTTAAACAACAATAAAAGCTTACTTCTTCACTTCTTAGGGAGGCAAATCTGCTGTGCCCCAGGACACTGCTGCTAGATGTCTTCTTGAGAAGTCAATTCCCATCACCAGGCTCAGTGTGACCCACGCCAGGCTCAGTGGGACCCACACAGTGTTGCCTAAGGCCTATCCTGACATGGTTGTTGTTCAGGTGTGGGTCCAAGGACAGCCCTCAGTTCCTGCACTCATCATTTCAGGAGCAAAGGAATGACACTCAAAACTGAAAAGCAATGAGGCCAAGTCTGCCAAAGTTCTGTCTCTCCTCACCCCTACACCTTCATGCCTGGACATACTGAGCACATAAAAGCAAACTGAGGGGCTTCTGTGGAGCTGGAAGCAGTGCCATCACCTGTTGTATCATAGGGACATTTGCAAGAAGTGTTTTTGCTGGGAGTGCTCAGAAGTAGAAGCCCTGATATGGTATTCGGACTCTTTGCTTTGTTAAAGCCTTATCCTTGGTTCTGGGGAATTTTTCCCAAGATATCCTAAGCAGTACTACACACAGTCCCAAGGAAAGCCATGTTGAGCTTGCTGGTGTCTCAAATGCTGTTTTGCTGCTAGTGTGTGAGGGATGGGAACAGCAAAATGGCACAGCAATCTCCTTTTTCAAACATAACTGCCAAAAAGACATGCATTTTTCTATGCAGTGTCTGGCAAGCAAGAAAAAGTTGCTCTCAAAACAGAAGGAAGCAACAATCCATGTCAAAGACTTAGTATCACCTTAAGGTCTCCTGTGAGCTTTCCCATTTCAATGAGGGGCAGGTGCAAGCATTCAGTCCCTCAGAGAGCACACAGGTTGCACCTGTGTGGAGCCAGGCCCAGGTCCTATATAACCCTCCCTGGGCCACCAAGGATCAAGCTTGTGGTGGCAGAGAGGAGATGGGGCTGTTTGTGAAGAAGCAGCAGTGCTGGAGAACCTCAAGGATGTGGTGAGTGGGGTTTGGGGGGATGGAAAGCTCTGTCCTTTCCATGCTGTTCTCTCATGGTAACATTGGTAGGGTTGGACTTGATGATCGTTG
>NW_008703235.1:0-2073 GCF_000695815.1 Acanthisitta chloris
TTCTGTGGCCTAGGAAGCTCTCAAAGCTAGACCTGCACTAAATATTCAGGGATTCTAAATCCTATGGGTGTAGTAGAAAAAGACCTTAAAAATGATAAGTAGCAGAAAGACAACATCATCATAGCTAAGTGTTATGAGTAGTCCAATTTGATACTTAACATTGAATTATATAAAGGTGAAATAAAAACGAGGGGGCAATCTATGCAAACTAAATTGCACATCAATAGAACTTGTGACAATTACTGTATTGAATGTGCTATTCATGTCTGTTTAATTGATTTTATAAACATTCTTGCACATGCCATACAATCATGGCAAGGGTGAGCAAAATTCCAGCCTTATTACAACTATTACAGTCTTATTGCAACTATTACAGGGCTTGCTTTTATTAAAAAGAACCCCAAACAAAATAGATGTAAAAATGTTAATGCAAACAACTAGAATTATATAATGAAGCACCTGAGTTTCAAAAACATTAAAGGTAAAGTTGTTCTCTGCACCTACAGCAAAAGAAAAGAAAACGCAGTGATGAAGGGAGGAGTGGATGAGCCAGCTATGATGGAAAAGGGGATATAGTGGTGCAGGAAAAGAAAGAGTGATAGACCAGCCTCTGCAACAAATGTGTCTTATCAGAAATAAAAAGTCTTGTTCTAGAAGAGTCTATTGAAAGGTCAGTGTCCTTAGTAGCTGAGAAGATGAAATCATCTGACTGAAGGTAAAATACAAATCTATTTAAAAGCCATTTGTGATTGATGAGAACTGGAAGACAAAGATGGCACAGTATTTTTCTGGACCGTTGGCAAGAGAATTCCTCCATATGGCATCTATTTCTCATTAATGTTATGGAGGAGGATCCTAGACATCCCAGCAGGTCCCGTCGTGACTTTGGATTCAGAGCTGTCCACACACTCAGCTGCTCTCTGGCTCAACTCCACTTTTGCTGCACATGCATATGGCTCACAGCAGTGCTACAGGACACCGGCTGACAATGGCTTCTGACTGTTAATTTCTGTCTCTTTAGATCACACCTCCCATACTGTGTTTTAAAAGGCAGAAACCTGTCCATAGACATGGCTCAGAAAACCTTCTCAGGCTGTTCACATTTTCTGCTCCTTGTATAGAAACTTAAAGGATTGCTACAAAACACTTAGAATTGTAATGCAAAAAAAAAAGGAAAAGGAATCTTAGCAAATGGCTCTCAGCTCGTTATTATGTCTCCCAGTGCATCAGGAGGACCAAAATGTCAACCCCAAGTTCAGACCACATCAAATATCTGCATCTTGGTCTCATTTAGCAAAACTAGAACAGGACTCTAAAAGAGATTTTAAATGGAAAAATCTTTACTCCCTGTCCATCACCAGCCTCTTTCACTCTACCTGTTGGGGTGCCACTATCCCATCATCCCACCCCTCCATACACACAACATTTGTAGTTGAGTTTGGGGTTTTTTGCCCAGTCTAATTTTAGATGAATTGAGGGACAGATTTTCCCACACATCCCTCTGAAAGCTATTCTCTGAACCTTCTGAAGCTCATTGCCAATTCCTTTTCTCTAACAATGGCTTAAGCCTGGGAGCTCTTCCTCTTCTACACTGTTTGTCATCAGCTATGGATTGGTTATTTTGGGACAGCTTCATTGTGGAACGGCATGTGGCAGTGACCTTATAGTATTTTTGTCCACGCCACTTGGGATAAAAGCAGCCTATTCAGAGATCCCAGCTGAGTTCAGGAGAGTCCAGGATCCTTATAGCACCTACAGAAATCCCTGCTGAGCACCCCTACTATTTATTGCTTGCAAGAGACAAGAGGAGTTTAATATGGCAATCTCAGTGAACTACACAAGAGTGCCTCAGTTTCAACAGCTGAGAGGAGGTTATTAAACAAAAGAAAATTACTGTAGGTAATAAATATCATCAACACCTCACTAGGATATGTCTGGGTTAACACAGACAGGACAGAGAACGCTACAGACTTGAAAACAAGGAAAGGACCCAAAGAGTAGAATTTATTTGAATTCCTATGGATTAAGCTGCTAAGTAAATCACATTTTTTTTCTGTGAGAATAACAGATATT
>NW_008703236.1:0-1853 GCF_000695815.1 Acanthisitta chloris
AGGAGCCTGTGCCCCGGGCGGGTGTCCCCGGGCGGGATGGAGCCTGTGCCCCGGGCGGAGGAGCTGTGCCAGCCCCGCACACCCGGCAGAGCTGCTGGTGCAGTCTGACTGATGCGGCGTAATCAGGCTTCTCTCCTCGTCTTAGTTTAAGGCGGGTGGCAGAATGCGATAAGGTGGAGTTATAAAATAGAGTCTTGCAGCGGGTGGTGATTTTCTTTTCGGGACTCTGATTTTCCTGACCTTATAGTGCAGTTTGATAGACCGAGAGAAAACCTGCGGCACTGAAGGTGTGACTCATTCCTGTGCACGTCTGTACTTAAGGATAGCTCAAGTCTAGTGAGCAGTGCTATTGAGAAGGAATGTATTTTCCTCTAGAGTGTGTCATGACTAATTTTATCAAGTGCTGTCTCTAGAGAGATCGGCTTTGCAAAACTTTGTACCAATAAGTTGTTGGGTATATACAGCTTCAGACACTAGTGAAAGACCTTGTGGATTTGATCTTCTAAGTCAAGTTTCTCAGGGTTTCAACTAAATGCTGTAGCTATTACTTTACTCTGTCAGGTTGTATAATGGTGTTTCGGAGATCTAAGGGAGAAAGTATGACAGCACTCTAGTGCATTGAGAATCATTGTACTATTTGGTTACCTCAGAGCATGTCTAAACTAGTTCAGGAGAAGTTAGTCTTGAGTGGATTTCTGAAGTTATTACAATCCTGTTGTAATACTACTCCTTTATAATGGCTCACTGATGTTTATTTAAAAAATAAACTTTCAGAACAGGTGACTAAAAGTAAATAGTGTCTTGGGCACGGCATGTAATTAAGTGGAATTTAATTGTTTTTCAGATATTTGAGGTGAAAATACACGTGTAAACCCTGGCGTTTACAGAAGATGAAAGACATCGACATAGGAAAAGAGTACGTTATACCCAGTCCTGGGTATAGGAGTGTGAGGGAGAGAGCTGACTCGGTGCAACATGAAGAGCAGGAAGAGTCAAATTTTCAGCATGCTAAACATAAGGTCAGTTCTTTTCCCATTGTTTGTTTTGCAGCTTTTATACTTATTAAATGGCATGCAGCAGCTTTTGGCTGTGCCAGCTGCATATAGATTCACTGCACTGAAGGTCAATAATGAATATTGCCTTTTGTGTGGAAGAGGTCATTCCAAGGGGTATTATAGCTGTTTTAGTAACAGGTCTGAGCACTTAATAAGCATTTTTCACTTTTAAATGTAGCTTTTCAGTAGCATTTGAACAAAACATACTTATTCTAGTATTCCAATGTGATGAGAATCAAGGAAATGTTTTAAGCCTTTGTATTTTAGAGAATCTTTACAAGCACACAAGAACAGTGAAGTGCTCAGGACAAATTATGCACTATCCAGTGCTGGCAGCAGAAAAAACTCTTAATCATGCCATGGTTTTCCAAAGCAGATGTCTAGCTTGCTCTAGCATGACTTTTACTTTTTCTCTCAGATGGAGTAATTGGTATTGAACACTTTCTTGTACATCTGTGTATTTACCGTGGTGAGGTGCTGCCATAATTCTAGTTCAATTTGAGAGCTGGGTCTTGGAATAACCACTGGCTTAGAGCTAGCCTGTCATTGTTCTGAACTTGTTTTTTAGAGCTTGTTCTTGCTGAGAAGCATGCATATGCCAAGTGCTGTAGGGCAAAAAATTGCTCAGATAAATGCAAACACCCACGCTGGTGAAAGATAATGGTCTGAAACTAATAACCTGTGCTAGTTAAAGGTTAAAGATATTAGCTGCTCTGCATGCTAGAACTGAAATATTTTCTTGCATGTCTTGTTCTTAACCTTTCCTGAAATAATTTCAGGACTGATATTTTATATATA
>NW_008703237.1:0-2076 GCF_000695815.1 Acanthisitta chloris
ATAGATAGATAGATAGATAGACAGATCTATCTGTCATTTTTCCTCCTCTCCAAGCCTAGCTTTGAATGAAATTAACTAAAACTGACTATTGCTGTGAGAGTTTGAAATTTTGTGCTTTTTTGTTCAAGTGGTACCTGAAAAACATTTCAGGTATAAACAGGATTGGCTGCATTTTTCCCTTTCTTCCTGTTTTTTACTACTGGAAAAACCCTGAGAATTTTTTCTGTAAGAAATTAAAATTCCTGGGAGCTTCAAATGAATATTGGTGAATATGTAATACCTAATGCAGCCCAAACACAAAAAATGCTATTTGTTCCCTTATATGTAAAAAGTAGGAATCCTGGCAAATAGATTAGTCAAAATTGATAAAGCCCAAAGAGATAAAGACAACTGAGTCTTTCAAATTTCAAATTTTTTATTTAGACTGATGGGCTGTAGGCTTTTAATATATTTTGAAGTTAATATTGCTTGGCAATATAATTAAACATGTCTTTCTTAATTCACTCAGTCTGAATACCAATTTTGATTTAGCCCTGAAGGGATTAGTTCAGGAAAAAGTTATGCACCTTTTGCAATATTCGTAGCCTTTCTTAGGAAAGTGTGGAATGCTGCACAAACAAGTAGAGTCACAAAGACTCTATTTATTTTAACCCTCCAAGCAGCCTCTGCTCTCATCTCCCCACTTAAGGTGTGGGAATTCACTTAAGGTGGATGGCATTTCCACTGTAGTGAGGTGTGAAACACTTGTTTAAGTGTATGCTAACTTTTGTGCATAAATGTAAATTTACTGGCATGTATTTTCTATGAAACAATTTTAATTTGCAAAGGTAAAAGATTTTTGCAAATAAGGTTCAGTGTCCAGTTTCATTACCCACTAATGTATTCACATACAGAGATTTATATATTGTGCTAATGCACAGAGTTTTACAGGGTAACTTTTACAGATCCTTTGCAATGTGTCAGTAAATTGTCCGTGTCTTTTATACATCACTTTGTACATGCAGTTGCAGTTTTCTGTATGGCATATTTGTTGAATAGGCAGTTGCAAAGCATGGGCCACTTCCATCTCTAGAGAGAGCTTGCTTTCCAAAGACAACTTTCATTGATCCTCTTCTTGTTAGGTAGCAGCAGTTAGACAGCAGCACTGTAGGTGGGAAGTGATATCACTAAGAGCAGAGGAAGAAGAAATTCTTATGTAGAAACCAGCATTATAGTATACAAAAGATTTTTAACGTTTGGTAACAATAGCTATTATTACCTCAAAGAGTGAATGTCATGTAGAATGCAAGAATGATGACTCCTCTAATTTCTTGTGCAGAACTGGAATGGAATGAAAAAGGAATACAGCACTGCTGATTAGTGTAATCGTTCCTTGGGTTTTTTTGTTGAGGCTAAAACAGTGGTAGAGACAGACTTTGTTGTGTGAATCCTATTAGGCTCAAAATAGAGTTCTGAAAATTGGCAGCAATTGTGAAGCAATTGTGTGAACACTTTTTATAGTTAATTATTCTTCCTCTCACTTTTGAATTGCAAGCTGGAAAATTTGTTATACTCTTCAAAATGCAGATCTAAAGCCACATACTTCCCAGCTGTGTGATTTGGGTTTATACTTTGATAGAGAATACGACAGAGGCTAGCACCTAAGTCCACTAAAATCTGGGATTTATTGGAAACATGATCTTAGTCTGTAGTCAGCTGTGATTTGTGCAAAGGTAACCAGGATATATTTATCCTAAGCACTGGATGTTCTTTTTGTTTTGACAAGCATTTAGCTTCTCGTGTACTTTTGATGTAGTAGATTTCCCAAAGCTTGAAGGGTACTATTAAAACATGCAAAATTTAGCTAAACTTTAATACAAGATTGTACACCTGTAATCAGATTTGACTATGAATAGCCCTTTGTCTTTATTGAAAAATCCAGTTTGATAGTATGTAGCAGCCAAAAGTTATATTGGAGTGCATGTTCTTCATGTTCTGCTTTTCTCTTTTGCTCTCCTCTTTGTTACACATGGATGGACAAAAATGACCTGTGGAGCAATTGTGGAGAAACTGTTAGAATCATAGAATCATAGAATC
>NW_008703238.1:0-1836 GCF_000695815.1 Acanthisitta chloris
ATCTGGTAGTAATGAAAGCTTACTGTATTCAGGCTAAACTGTCTATGACCTTCAATCAAAATACCACAAACAGGAGAATAGGCATGGGATGACAGCAGTAGCCTTGAAACTAAAATGACAGGATGATTTCAGAGATTTCAGAGCTTTAAGCAATAAAAATTGACTCAATGGTTCATCAAAAAGAAATGCAGCTGGACAAAGTAAGTTTTAGGAATTAAAGAGAGGAAAACAGCAAGAGTTCAAAGTATGTAAACCAAACCATACATAGTAAATTTAGATGTAAAGTGGAATTCCAAACCAATGCAGAAATAACAAGATATGGATCATATGAGTAAAGATATTAAAATGACCCAATACAGAATTTACCATTAGAAACAAGGAAGCATCAACATCATAGTTCTCCTGGCAAAGATCACAGATGACTATTGATCT
Organism: Acanthisitta chloris; assembly: GCF_000695815.1. NCBI lineage: Eukaryota > Metazoa > Chordata > Aves > Passeriformes > Acanthisittidae > Acanthisitta > Acanthisitta chloris. The sequence goes on from NW_008703238.1 coordinate 433, forward strand.
TCTGTACCTTGTGCTTATGCCATAAATGAAGCTGTTGACCTTAGAACCTAGAGGTAAAGTGGCTGGTACTGGAATGTTTCTCTGTATTTATTTTAACTGTATATAATTTGAAAAATTAGTATCATCCTTACTCAATTAATGATATTTTTAGAGTGTTAAGACTTCAATTAGGCTAATAATAGAATTTTAGCTTCACACATGAATTGTTTCTTTTTTTCCCATTGCAAGATTCCACCCGTAGAATTGATGGAGAATTCATGCAACATATTTCATAACTTGGGAGCAGCAAACAGATAACACCAGCAAAGGCCATTGACTATTTAAAAACCCTCTTAGATAAGCAGGAACTTCAAACACATATTTTATACATCATGTAGTACAATGTGGGCTCAATCCTCATTTCTAGACCTTTCCTGTTTATTTGGTTTTTTAATAAAATATTAGCACTGTAGGATTAGTTACTGTAGAATTACAGCAGGATAACCTGCATGAGCTGGGTTTTTTTGAAAAACATTACTTCCTGCAGCTGCATTAGCAATGCTTTAACCAGCATCACCAATCATAAAAGGATACAGCATAAATTTGAAAAGAGTGTTTCTGCAGTCTAAAAATAGATCATTTTGGATTAGATATTCACCTATACATGTGAATAAGTCAGTCTGATTTTCAGGCAGGCTTTAAGGGAAATGAGATTAACATAATATGAAAATAATTCAATTATTCACAAGAAGACACAATTATCATACAATCAGCATTAAGGAATCCAAATAAATCAGCATCTTCATATTTATATTTAAACAAAGAAATCCATCTGCCAATGATAGAAGATTCAAATGCAATTAATTTATTATAGAACAAAAGACATTGTTCTGACGATTTGAATATCAGGTACAAGGAAAGCAACAGAACTGATAATGACTCTAATGCATGCTTTGATTACTTTAGATAGAATTTGCATTAAATAAGCCAAACAAAGCTAAATGACAGGTTGTTCTACACACTGTGGATCCACGGGAAGCCTGCTTTCACATAGATTCCTGTCTTGTGAGAAGATTTTTTGATCTCTAATAGGTTCTAAATAAAGCTGTTCAGCACTGTTGCAACATAAAGTGCAGGTGTTGGAGCACTGTTAGCTCACAGCAGCCCTCTACCAAGTAGTTTCTCTGTCTCATACTACAGACTTTCTGTAACCTAATGACTAATAGGATGTCTCTTGTCTACCTAATGGTCAATTTTCACTTAACTTCTAGGATTAAATCTTGAGTCTGTAGAAACTCTTGCAATATTCATCCGTGGACTAAAACTGAGGGGTGGTTGCAGAAACACATACAGGTGCAAAGAACAACTAATTCAACACAATTTCATTAGATTAACAAGGTTGATATCATAGAATCATAGAATCAA
>NW_008703239.1:0-2053 GCF_000695815.1 Acanthisitta chloris
CAGATTGTTCTGGGCACAGTAGTGCCTCTCTAGGATGTTTCTATGAGCATCTGATCCTACTTTCAGGCCATCTCTTGGTTCTTTTTTCTGTCTTGTAATTCCTGAAGTGTAAAAAAGTCTGTGAATGCTTGTAGCCAAGACATTTCTGCTGATGATTTAAATGCTGCTGAGGAGGACTATTATAAAGCAGTATGTATGCCCATGAAACATGATTGTGTAGGATCAAACTGAAGATTGTGTGTGGGTGTTCTGCTGGGGACATGTATTGCTCCAGGTTATATACACACAGAAGCACATCACAGCACCTCTTGTTCTGTCTGGATAAGGGTGACAAGCAGATGCAGTCCTCAGACTTCATGCTGTATATATAATGAGGAGGTGTCTCTTCATTTGAATAGCATTGGCTCACACAGGCAAGAGTTACATTTAGTGTTATACTTACTTTAATTGACAAAAGAACAAAAGGTAGTAGGGGTCATCAGAATGTCTAGACTTGCACACAGGAAAGCTGGTAAGCTCTGTGACTCTTGTTTTCAATTTCAGAGAGAAGGAGATGCATACAAAGGAGGATTGTTCAATCATAATGGACACAGAAGACACACAGGAAAAAAGAGCGTAAATGTTACAGTTAAATTAAGCAACACACATGCACAGACATGCCAAAATACTTGGCATGGTATTTTAAGGCAGACAGGCCATATGGCCTCCTTAGCAATGCACAATGCTTTTTGCTGTGTCCCACTTAGGGCAAAAGAAACTGTTGTAGTTTTGGGTGTGCCAGATGTCTTGTCATTTAGCCAATTGCACATATAACATTGTTCTCTGCCTAAACTTGACATAAACACAATGGCACTGTTCACTGAGTAGCCAGCTCCATACTCTGAGGGAAAATATCATTACAACACAATAGATGAAGTGGCAGGCACCTGCAGATTATTCTTGATAGACAAGGTTTTTTTGAAGGAAAATTACCATACTATAATTATGGGAGAAAAATGAAGGCTCATCTCCAAAGAAATGAAAAGAAGAGAAACAGGTCAAGTAGATAAATATTTGTCTATTTAGCAGTACGTTTACTCTCAAGTGCTGTGGCCTCTCCCTGGGGTTTGTAGTGCTGGGATCCATTAATTTACTCTACAAAAGGCATTACAGGTGAGCAGGATGACAGCCACGGGTCTAAGGGCTGGAGTGGGTGGAATGGCATCTCAGTACTAAGCTCTTACGAAGATTCTCTGGAAGACCACCAGTACCTGATCAGTGACAGATGGCAATTTCACATTTGTCCTTCTTCTACTCATAACAAATTCTCATTGAAGGTTTTCCATCCCTTTGCTTACCTAGATGGTGACCAGAAAATGCACTTATTACTCTGTGCCTTCTCATGGGGTATGTGATATTTCGTTAAGGAAAATATTTTCAGATTTGCCATGCCATCTCCATCAATGCTAGAGAATTTAGATTCTCTTTGGTTGAACAATTTTTACTTTTAAAATCTAAATTTGTCTCAAGCAATTTAAAAATGTGTTTATTTAGTATATGTAAGAGTAACAGTACCTTTCTATCCACTTGCACCATTATTCTTACCTCCGCTTCTGTAGTCCCCATGTAGGATAATGTTTCTACAGAAGGTAGCCAAATATTTCAACAAGTTATATGGAGAGGTTGTGGAATCAATGCCTCTGAACATAATCCAGCTTTGAACTTTGGCTGGATGTAGCACTGAGCAACCTTGTCCAACTGGCCTAACTTTGAGCAAGGTATTGGACTAGGTGACCTCTAGGTGACTCTTCCAAGCTGAATTTTACCATTCTGTGTTTTACTCATTTAATATAATTGAATGTCAGTTAATAAAATGTCATTTGAGTATGACTTCATACTTTAATTTTCAGGTGTATATGTTACATAATTTGCTAAATACTGTGCATTGTATATGTGTATACATCTGTCTGTGTCTGTCTAGCTATAATATACAAATTAATACTTTAGAAGACTGATTTGACCTAATCAGAATAAAGGAGGAATAAATCATATATATATGTATGTGTGTATATAT
>NW_008703240.1:0-2061 GCF_000695815.1 Acanthisitta chloris
TTCATAAAACTAGATCACACCTCAGATGTTTCACTATTTTTTACAGTTTGTTGTCAGCAAGAAATTAACTGTCTAGGTGGTGTGATGCTTACAATAGCATATCAGATTTAAAGGGATAACTCCCCATGTACTTTGAAATTGGAGCCAAAATTATTTTCATAACATGACTATGAATGCTACTGTAATTGAAATAATTGTTGTCTGTAGACATGTTTTGCAGTATTTGAAGCCTGCATATCACAGGACTGAAAACCTGATGGTAAAGCTAGCATATTAGTCTGGAAGAGGTAAAAAAATGTACAGAAATCTCAGTTACAAACCATATTTTTGAATAATTGTTTCGTTAACAGTCTTGGGTTATGGAGTAAATGTCCCTATAAAGCTTCAGTTTGTAAAAATAAAGTCACAAACCTATTCTTTTAAAAGCAGACATGGAAGTACTATTTTGATGTGCAGTCTTTTAGACAATGGATTATTTTTCTGTATGTTAATTTATATATGGATTCAACTTTGAAGACTACAGAACGGTGGAACCTGATATTAAACTTTTTCAATTAGTAAAAACTGTTGCAGTTACTCCAAGATATAATTTATTTATGGCTTGTACATAGTGAGCAAATGTCTTACTGACAGACTGAGTTTGTAAAAGCTGGTTGTTCTGGGGCCGCGACTTCTCTTGGAATAGGCCATTCTAGAGAAGCAGTTGCATGCACTTGGATATTTTTCTCCCTGGTGGCGAGTTCATGACTGAATGAAAGCTTAAAAAATGTCCAAGTGTGAAAGTGGCAGTTTGAGTGAGACCTTTCAGTCAGGTTAGTAATTATTTTCTCTTGAGTATTTTGTACTTGAACTACAATATAAATATGGTCAAACGGGAGAGGGGAGGGAAGTTCTATATTTTGTATTCACATTGTACAGAGATGCAGTGAAGAGCTCAGAAAATGGGATAAAAGGTCAAATTTTCAAAACTGGGATAAAAAATGGATAGCAAACCTGACTATGTTTTGTGTTGTGTGCAAGGGTATGAAATACTCTGATTCCTATCAAGTGGAATTGACTGATAAAATGCTTTGTAGGTTTTTAGCATGATTTTGTTATTTATATTTAAGTATATTTTTGGTATGAAAATCAATTAGAACAAATGAAAGTATAAACTAACTTTATTAGTAGTTTTCAGCCTCTTTTTATTCACAGCTCAGCTAAATTACCCTTATTTGGCTGTGCTTAGGATGAGAGCAAGCAATAGTCATAAAAAGAAATTTGGCATTAAGCATTAGATGTAATAACTTTCTGAAGGTTTGTAATTTTCTAGTTATTTTTTTACTTAAAGGAGTTTTAATCCAGTTATATGTTAAAATGTTTTACCTCTTCTCCCTGCCCCCCCTTTTTTTAACTTAGGTTCAGTACTCCAGTGCTGACCACTTCCCCTGGGGAGCAGTTTAAAAAGGAGCATGAGCAAAATGTGTGACAAGGAATGGGAATTCAGAAGTTGGAAGGACATAGAAGGAAATGGAAGCAAAACCAGACACTGTGGATTTCTATTTAGAGCATGAGGAAAGGAGAAGAAGCTAGCTTACAGTGTTAAGGTGGCAACTCAAGGATGGGTTTATAATGGAGTGGAGAAAATAGACTTTATGTGGGTGCTTTTTATGTAGGCTTGCTACAAGTACACGAAGAATGAGTGGAAAAGATGATTTTCAGATGTTTGTGCATGTCTCTGAAAGGAAGATAATATTCATAGTGCCAGAGAAGGATGTGAGGGGCCTGTGAAAGAAAGAGGTGATGATGCATTGTGGTGATGGATGCACACAGAAGGCTGCAGGGGCACAGGGCTGCAATTTTCTTGCAAACAAGATGAGAATTTTGCAGGAGCTACTCAGCACAGCTCATCACTAAATAGAACATTCTAAAGTTTATGTGTAGTAAAGTAATTGCTTGAAGGGTGTGTGCTTTTTTCTCCCTAAAGAAATGCTGAAATTCCTCAAGAGTGTTTTGATGGATCTGCTTTCATCCAATGTCAGATGGCTAAAAGCTGAAGCCAAATTACGCATCTGTACCTTT
>NW_008703241.1:0-2082 GCF_000695815.1 Acanthisitta chloris
CGCACACCCCGCACACCCCGCTGCCTCCGCCGGGCGCTGGGGCTCCGGGCAGAGCTGTGCCAGGAAGGTGGAGGAGTTTCCTGCAATCCCTTGGGAAATACTACGGTCCTGAGTGGGTTTAGGGAGGTCTCAGACTGTTCTTGGCCAGAACGTCCCTGCCACCTTCCGGGGGGGTTGATCCAGGTCTAAAGCAGCAGCACAAAGCCAGCAGAGTCACCTCCAGGCTGCTCGCACTCTCTTCTGCCCCTGCAGTTCTGCAGGAGTCCCAGACGGCAAAGCCTGGGGTTGTGTCTGGATTCACCCCTTTTCCCTCCTCCAAATAAAGCCCATCTGCAGCAGCTCTAAATCTTTGCAAGACAACGACAGAGCTTGGAGCCTCAGTCAGGGAATCTGCTCACCCATGGGAAGGCACAGCAGCAGAGGCTGCTCTTGCAGGTAGATGAGAACCCTCTTTCTTCCCCATCTTAAAGAGGGCACAAAATCTACTGCAAGCCCCCAAGGCAAAGAGACCAGCTACTCCTTTTCTGCCTCCAGGTCGAGAGAAATGCAAAGAGCACTTACCATATTAGTGGCAGAATGAAATGCAGGTCTTGGGAGCACGTTAAAGCCCCAGAGAGGTTTAAATGGCTCTGAAGGAGGGGGAGAGGGGGGAGACCGGGGAGGCGAGTTTAATCTAAAGGAGCTCCCAGTGACGCCTCAGAGCTCTCCTGAAACCCAGCAATCTGATTTGGTGTAAAGCTGTCAAACTTGTGACGTGAATAAACAGCAAACTTGCTGAAATCAAAGTCATTCTGGTCCCACAAATCAACACAAGGAAGGAGGGAAAAGAAAAGGAGGGAGAGGAAAAAAAAACTTCCACACACTTCAGGACAGCAGTGAACTGGTGTGTCTGAGTTTCACTCCAGGAAATGAACAGGGACCCAGGGAAGCATCCCACATGTTCAGAGCAGGGCTGCTGGTGCTGCTGGTGAGTTTTTTGTTTTGTTTTGTTTTGAAGTCTTGTTGGCAGTTGTAAAATCCAAGCAGGAAGAAGTAAGTTTGTCCAACATGCCTGGCTGAGGGAGTGGATTTTGCACGACTTCCCAGAGGTGTGTAGAAGCAAAGATGATTCAGAGCACTTCTGTGGACAGTTCTGAAGAAGAAAGTGCAGGTGTCAGAACAACACAATCTGCAAGGGCAAGCCCCTACAAATGCCTCACTACATGCTTTCTGTCAAGCCCCAGGCTTCCAGAAGATCTCAGGATATAAATGCTATGAGAGTGGTGTAAGATTTACCATCATAAAGGATAACGTTGCAGAAGCCACACTCTGGTGTGTGAAAGGCAGAGACTGTCTGTGTAATAGTCACTTGTAATTCACATCAGATTTCCACAGCAATCAAAATCCATAGCCAGGATCAAGTTTTTCCTAGCAGGAAAAAAAATAAAATCAAACCCAAACTCTTCACTGAGAGTCTGTCTTTGAATAGTATAGGGAATGGTGGGAATAAAGCCAATAGCAGAGCATTTGTTCCATCAGGAAGGATCCTGCCTCCTGCCACGGCAAGGGCTGTTCAAGGTGGTAACCCGACCTGTCTGCAGATCCACAGCCAGCCCTGAGCAAGGCTGGGCCGAGGGCAGGCCATCCTGGCATGTGGGATGGTCTCTCATTTCTCCCCTGGAGGATGTTCAGTGCTGTTCCCCCATTACAAGGCTCAGGGACGATATAAACCAGGAGGGCCATTTGCTTTTCATTCTTTTATTACAGACATAGGTAAACTGGCAGCTATGCCAAATGAAATCACTGTCATCTCTTGCCTTACGTTTTTTTCCAACAGAGGTGTGTTCAAAAGGCCCCATGCTCTGAGCCCATAGCACCTTGGGTCACCCTTAACTTTCTCTCACAGCTCAGCACTGTGCATTTGCTAACTGTCGTGACAACCCACACTCTCCAGGTACAACCCCTCTCCTGCATGGCTATGCGGTGTGCGGGTGGGGGGAATCTTTTGGCTAACAACACGACACAATTCCAACGCACACCAATCCCAGCGCAGCGTTCCTTAGCCTTCTTTGGTCCCTTTGCCCACCGCTGAGCTGTCGCAGG
>NW_008703242.1:0-2054 GCF_000695815.1 Acanthisitta chloris
TTTTTTTCTTTTTTTTCATAATCTTATCTCGAAAATAGCACTGCAACCCTACATGTTGTTCCTGGGTGCAGGACTGAACACAAAAGACCATCTCTTGTGCACTGCCACTCTGTGTGATGATGAAATTAGACCATGTCTTGGGCTGAATGCTTCTTGGTTTTCCCTGTTTGATTGTATTTGCTTTAAATGTACATTTCTGAGTATCTGTACATCTAGCACAAAAGACTCTGCCAAATACCATGGTCATTTCTGCATTTGCTTCCAGTGCCAATCTTGTTTATTCTTTGACTTTGGTCATATGCCAGCAGAGAAAAAATGAGTAATATTTTGTCCATTACCCTTATGCTTAGGAAAATGTGTGGTGTGCCTTTTTGCTACTTTAGCCTTATTGAATCACCTATTTGGCCAAACACTATGCTTTTACTTCCTTGTACTAGACTATAGGTAATTGCTACTGAAACTATACTCACCAGGATAATCACTTCAGTCATTTAATTTAACCAAGAGATCAGTCTTACCTGCAAAATCCTATGTCCTAAAAGCGTTCTCTCAGTTCTCTGAATGAAGTTACCAACATTTAAAATAAAATCCAAAGTCCTGACAGCTGTAAAACCTAGAGCTAAGCACTCACTAGCACACAGTTCACACTCATGCCTGTTCCTATTTTAACACAACTAATAAATCAACTTAAAGGCTCCATAAAACCTACTGTATTAAATCTACATTTTAGATTTAAAAAAAGAATTTTCACCTTGGGAGAGCCTGCCTAAAGCTTTTGTTTTGACATGTTCTCTTAATATTCAACACTTCATCCCATGTTGGAATGAATACAAATTTAGAAGAAATATTGTGACTTTCTCCAGAATAAAAATAATTTTTTTTTCTGAAATGTCCTATTCAGATTTTCTCTATATAACGGAACATGTACCTTATTTTCTTGTATGACTGATGTCAAACACCGTATCCTTAGCTTGGCATGTGCATGGAAGAATCAAAACTGGCACTGTATGATAATTCTTGCATTTTCTGGTGCAAGGAAAAAGTGGCTGCTAGCACACCTTTAGTCAATGTCAGGATTAAAACCAAAAATCCATATGTGTTTGGAATACATGAAATCAGGTCACCTGTGGCCCAGTGACAACAGGAGGACACAGGAGGAGAGCATGAAAACCACATTTTTCTAAAAAGTAGATCTGCTAACCTGGACTCCCCAGTGCCACTTGGGTCTTTCTCTGCAAGGGTGGTAACCAACTTGGAAATGGCTGCAACTCTCTGACTTGGGATCACCTGATTATTGTTTGGGAGGGGCCTGTGCCTGAAGAGGAACTTGAAGAGTCATTTCTCTTACTGTTGCTTTGCCTAATTGTGCATCAAAGTCTTTACACATTGTAAAGCTGTTTCTCTATTTCACATATGGTCTTCAGTGTCAGGGAAAGTCCAAGGCTCCAGCTGTGCTGGACCCCCTGCTTCTCCCCAGGCAAGGTTCTTCCAGGTTATTCACTCAGCACATGCTCATGTTGGTGTGGTGAGCAAAGTGTGGTGGGTGATGCTGGCAGGGCACGCTGCAGTAGGATGCTGAGCTAGCTAGTGTCTCCAGTAGACATCCCAAGACTTACCTCCCTGATTTCTTTGATTTTGGAACCTCCTTTTCCTATAAGGGATCCACACTGACTTGCTGGGACGACGAGCCGCAGTGTTACGGGCGGTTTGCTTGTCACCGTGCTGTTTGTCATTGAAGCGTTTATGTCCTGTAATCACAATGTCAGTGAGTATTAGTGGAGGATTTGTCATTCCTCTTAAGCACAGAAGAGCTCAGAGAAAATGCCTAGGCTGCTGATGGAGACCTGGGAAGCTTGCAACTAGCTGTAGCTTGTTTTTTGTGGTAGGGTAAGCCATTGGCTCTGCCAGTGGTACACTGTAAGCATGAACCACACAAGTGGCTTGTGCCAAATGAGCCCTTCTGCTGTCTGCCACTGCAGGTCTGTGCTGCAGGACCAGAGGACAAGTCTCCTAGCCAAGACTAGGAGAAGGAGGTGGTATCTGTCATTAGACCA
>NW_008703243.1:0-1970 GCF_000695815.1 Acanthisitta chloris
CCCACCAGAGCAGGTTGCTCAAAGGTTAAGCCCACTTGGCTTTGAAAGCCTGGTTGTTTGATGTTGTTTGATGTGAACATCAGTAAGGAATTTGTTTTTTTCTGTTATTTTAATCCAGTGTCAAGATGGAAAAGGAAGCTGGTGCAGGGAGCAGAAGTCTGATGTAATGGTTCTGGTTCAAACTAATTTTTAATGGGATGACCAGGTTTCCAGAGCATCCCTGTCTTACCAGCACTCCCAGCAGCACCCATGCTGGTCCAGTTGATTCCTTACTCTGCATTTCCTATAGCTTTTTTGCATCTCCTAGCCAGTGTGAAATCCCTTTCTTCTCTCTGGGCCCTCTGTGAATCACAGGGGAGTGGAAGAGATTGTAGGTGTCTCATCTTTTAGGTTCATAATGAGGGAAATACTATCTACATCTTAAAATGTATGAACATGTGCTTAGGGATTTAGTTTTTGTGCTACAGCAGCCTGCTAGCTGGGTAGGGATGGATAAAGTCTTAGGGATTAAAAGTCCATCCTTTAGGTTTATAAATTGAGTTCTTGCACTTAATGCTACTCAGGGAAAGTATCAGTGACAAACTTCATTCTGTAGCCAACAAGGGTTGTTTAATTCTTGAATCTGGGACTTGTCAGCTGTGAATATTAATGTAATGCATACTTACATGGTAAGATGAACATTATGATAATTATGAATTAGTTTTTATTACTTAATTGTTACTTACCTGACACTGGTATCTGAGCTCATGCTGATTGTTCACATTCTAGGTCCTTCACTCACTTCCTCACAGGAGTTTGTGCCATTGTTGGAGGCATATTTACAGGTATTGCACCTTTCAATCTTTTTTCTTTCTCAAAGGGTAAATGTTTGCTATCTTTCTGTAGTCTGCATGACTGGTAGTAAAGCCCTGATTGATGAGGAGAGATGATTTCAGCCTTCAGGAGGGGCTGGAGCATGTTCTGCAGAGCCACAGGAGTGGCATCAGATTGTAATAGCACTGCAGACTTACAAGATGCTGTAGAGGACATAGACCTGTTATGGTATTTCATTTCCTTATGCTGTTTCCTGTCATTCCATTCTGATGCTCTACAGGGCATTTTGTTTTCAAGCAAAGCTGTTTTTCACATACACATTCACATACCATATGAATGCATCTGTACTATTTCCTTGGCCAGCTTGGGCCTGTAAGCAGATAGTTGATTCATGTGTAACCAAAGCCAGTAAAATCTTTGAACCCAGGTTGCCATGGGCAGAATCATCTCAGAGGTTGCAAGCTGTCCTCTCAGACACAGGAGCTCCAGCCAGTGCTCTGCAGGGGCTAGAAGTAGCCCTCACAGCTGTTGGGGGTCCTGTGAGGAGAGGCTGTTCCTGCAGAGCCATCTGAATGTCTGCACTTGGTTCTCAGTGCTGGGTTCTGCAGCAGCTAATCAGTATGTGCTTAGCTCCATTCATGGGACAGAGCCCAGCCTTGGAGGGCCTTGGAGCCTTGGTGTTTGTGCTGTATGAGCTTTCCCCCATGGTGTTTGTGCTGTATGAAGGGTTATAGCCATGCTGTCCAAGTAATAACCCAAGGTGCTCATAGTCAGAGATAACCATGTGGCTGTTAAGGACCAGCCTGGAGATGTAGTGAGGAGATGTTTCAGGACCTGAGAAGCAGCTGCTGTATCACATAACACCTGTAGCACATACCTGTAGCACATAATACCTTTGTCTGCAAGGTTTTCTCATCACCTGAGGTGTCATAATTCTCAATTAACCTGCTACTGGTAAACAGAATTTCTGTCTGCAATAAATTTGATCCTATTAATTTCTGTGGTTGACTCAAAAAGGCTATTTGAAATTATTTTCATGACAAATGCAAGTGCCCTCTAGCACTGACTCTGTTTGACAGCCAGTTCATAATGTTTGCTGCCATGCATCAGGCTCAGACTCTGTGCAGAGTGATGGTGACCAAGAAGGCCAGTGGCAT
>NW_008703244.1:0-1838 GCF_000695815.1 Acanthisitta chloris
GAAAGACCTTGAGCCTTTTCACCACACGATGAAAAGACACAAACCTGCTATAAAAAATTTATTCTCCCTACCTTTTCAATGCTGTTAAGGCACAATGGCACATCCCTGCAGACAACCTCTGCTGTGCAGAGTGGGGTCAGCCAGAGCCTCTCTGCTCATTTTCTCAGCCCCTTCATCCAAAAGGGGAGGGCAAAGACAGCTTCATTTCCTAACAAGGGTTTCTGCTCCTAACATTCCCTTTGAGATGCTTTTCCACATCTTCACACTGCCTAAAGAAGATGAAGCAGCAAGGAGGAGCCAAAACCAACAATCTCACCCCAAATGCTAATTTCAACTCTAATGTTATTTCAAGAAAAATACAGGAGGAACATGAGCTACTGATTACACAGAGAATAGCCTTTTACAGAATATTTCTGAAAGTCACATCTGAAACACTACACTTTGAAAAAGCTTAAAATCCAGAAATAAAAAAATAATTATAATAGCATTAGAGCATATTCCTCACCCCTTACTTAACACCCCACATGGCCTATCAGAAGCCCTTGACTTGCTGTAGCACTAAGGGCCACCCTCCTCACAAGACCTTTTGCCCCTTGTGTTAAAGCTATTTCAAACAGATCAATGCTTTCCAAGCTTTCTCACCTATTCTTCACATGTTTAACCATTTCCAGTGTAAAGGGAAATTAGCAAGACAACTCTTAAGCAATTCCCCTTAAAAATTAAAAACACTTAAAAACCTTAAAAAAGGCTCAGAGCTTAAAGATTTAATTATAAGACCTCAACATTTTGGTGATTGAGATTTTTCATTTTCCTTGTTAGCTTTCAAAAATACTTTCTACCTACAAATGCTGTAGGTTAGCCACTGGTCACACTCTATAGTAATTTTCCTTTGGGATAGAGCTTTTATAAATTAAGTTAAATTTTATGGTAAGAATGAAAACCAGCAAAGAAGAACTAGTTACTTGTATCCTACTGTGATTCATATTTGATTTGCTTGCAAGCACAGAGCTATAGCAGAAATTAATCTTGGATTACTTTTCTATTGAGAGTTTGTACTACGTATTCTTACGTATGCCTGTTAGGTGGTGAGCTTAGTGCTTGAGCAGTTGCTATGCTATTATGTGGTGTTCCTTGTTCTGTCTTTACCTTGCACATTAGTCTCATCTCGTGAGAATTAAATGTCAGGCTGCACATCACTCTTGAAAGACACCTGAAAAGCAAGCATGCTTTCAGGTTTAATCTGCTTTCAGAAATGAGCAACTCCACAAAATGACCTGATTCTGCAGTGGGTTTTATTTGTACAAGTTTTAGAAGTGCCATTTAATAAAATGCTCTTGTAACAATGAAGAGCAATAAAAGTTAAACCCTCAAAACAGAAACTTGGGATTGGAGTAAACAAGCATAGTTCTGTTGAAAACCATGGGGCTAGCATGGCCTGTGTCAACTAGACATCTGACCATCTAGGCCTGGAATTTGAGATAAATGTGTCACATTTTAAGGCTACTTTCCTTTTTCTATTGCAATAAAATATATGAATGTACAGAATTCTCTAGAAGGAAAAGGTTTGCTCATTATGACCTTCTGTTCCAAATTCCTTCAAAATATGAAATACTTTACTTTTTACAGTGTTTTCCTGTGTGGGATTTTAAATACCAAGCATAAACAATAGGGAAAAGCATCAACACCACAGTTTGTCTGGAGGGCACTCCAACAAGGGAGACACTCAGGTGGATTGTTGTTGACTCTTTAAGGGAGAATGCTGCAGTCATAAGATACTCTTCATCTCATAAGCCTGTTGGAAAACCTTTTTCTTCAGGTGCATCATCTACACAAGGATC
>NW_008703245.1:0-2091 GCF_000695815.1 Acanthisitta chloris
CAGGATCTCCACCAAACAACACCAGACCTCCCTTGGACACCAGGTTTGCTTTATGTGGCACAGGAGTGCTGTTGGGTTTTCCCAGCTAAGTCACAAACTTGCTTGCTTCAGTGAAGCTGTTCTTGTCTTGCCTCAGTTGCAAACCAGGTAATACAACTCGTCTTCTGGAAGATTACCAGATCAACAATATCTACGTACAGGAACGGCTGTGAAACTTGATGTCTGAAGAAAAGTAGTGTGTTTGACACTCCTTCCCTATTTCCAGTGCACTTTTTGTCATATGTAGTGTCTGTAGGGCAAAGCTGAAAAATTACCTATCCTGAAAATGTCTTTTTTTTTCATTAAGTGCAGTAGTATTTAATCATTTCACAGCTTCATCAAACGGCTTGTCTTACCACTTGCTGCATCAGTACAGCCTGCAAAGATCATACTGGCATCTTGAATAAGATGAGTAATATATTGATATGTTTCCGTCTTAGCAGCCCCCACTGAGCCACCCTATCTCCCAAAAGAGAAAACATCTGAAAAACCTGATTCAATGACCCAACATTTCTGAAAGGTCACTCCTTCTTCATTAGTATTTCCTTTATATGCTGCTGAGCTGAAAAGGATTCAGTGCAATAAAATAAACAGCAATAGCTAGTGTTCGATTAGGAGAGGGCTTTAGTAGTTTCTGACTGAGATGCTTGTTGTTTTATTAGCTATATATATATATATGCATATCCTAAAGTACTATGCATGAACAAAGATGCAAATGAGTTGCAAATGCATTTTCAAAATCCTTTTTCCTATATACAAATTACCTTCTTTCAAAGAACAGTTGTCAAGCAACATGAACTATGGATATCTGAAATTTTTCATTCAAAAGTTAAATATGTGACATTTTATACCAGTTGACACAAAAATTATGTGAAGAGACTCATAGAAGCCATAATAGCCAGTAATACACTAATTTTACCACTAGATATTTGAGACAAAACAATCCTTATACAAATCTATGTTCAATTAATCTGATCGATTTTGAATTATTTCTTTTTTTGGTAAGGGAAACTTTTCCTGATAGTAGCTAGACACTAAAATAAGACATAGAACATCTTGGGTTTACCTAAATGTCCTATTTTATGGTTTGCTGGTGAAAAGTTCATGCTGTTCTATCTACTGAAAACAATTTGTAGAGCTGCATTATTTCTGAAGTAATGATGATTTTTATCTGAACACATCTATTTTGAACATAGTCTGATCTTCTGTAATTATTTGAAGGATTTTCTTTCCTTTGTAGGACAGTGTCTTCAAACAAATAATAATGTTTTGTGTCTACCGTGGGAGGAATGCTAGCTGGGAAATAGCCCAGAGTGTAAAAAGTGTGCTAATGTGTCCATTTGCCCCAGGAATGCTGAATGTGTTTTGTGAGACTATTCTGAGAGGGTTTGCATAATGAGAAATTTGAAAAATCCATTTTCTCTGGCTGTTCCTGAAGAATAAGAGTCCAGTTTTTGCTGGCTGAAAATTTACCTTTAATAAAGAACTGGGAAACCTTGGCAGGCAGAGAAGAGCTCCCAAAGGAGAATCAAGGTGAAGTGATAAAGCATCACCTTCAAAATCAACCAAAGTGTTCCAGCAGCTCTCATTTCCATTCTTCTATTAATAAAGTAGCTCCTCTGTAGTGGCTAGCTGCACTTTTGTTTTTCAGGACCAGGCTGGTTTCATACAGTGGATACTGCTGGTGAGATGTCTGAAATATTAGCCTAAGGACTAGGCACCAGTTATTCATTAGGAAATATAGCCATTATTCCTCTTCTCTCCCCATCAGCTAGGATGAATGAGAGAAAGGGGAAGGAACAGAAAGACATTCCATTTTTGCTGCTTTTGGGTGATATAGAGAAGTTGACTTTAGTCTCAGTGTGGATTGTGGTGGTCCATCCCCCACTGCCCAGCCTGCACTATGATCTGAGAAGTGCTCATTGGGCCTCAGCCTTGAAGAACTGCACCTGGACTAAGTCCTTCTCTAGGTTATCAGAAACACTGTCTGTTCCCGGGAACTGCTGCTGTCTAATGAGCTCTGTTTTTTTTAATGAACAGCCTTGGAAACTT
>NW_008703246.1:0-1854 GCF_000695815.1 Acanthisitta chloris
GTGCTCTCCAGCCACTCTGTCCCAGCCAAGAAGCAAGAAAAGAAACAAAATAGCTTAAAGCCCCTTCATTTACCTGAGAATCAATAACAAATATCAGTGCTCCAGTGCCTCTGAAAATCATCTCATAATCGAATGTGGGGTCAAAGAAGTCAATTTGTCCAGGAAAATCCCATATCTGAAAGTTGACAAAGGAGCTGTTGGAAACATCCTCCCTGCAGATCTTGTTTGTGCTCTCCAAGAAGAGAGTCTCGTTCGGGGACATTTTGTGAAAAACAACTTTCTGAATTGAGGACTTCCCACTTCTTCTCAATCCCATGAGCAGGATTCTTGGCTTCACTTCAGTGCTGAAGGGATCGTTGAAATCCAGAACTGAACAAAATCACACAAGGAAAAGAAAGTAACACACCATGGCAATATAATGAGCAACTGCCAGATCACATGGCATTTATTTTCGTGACATTTTTCCTCGGATTTATGCAAATGTTGCCAATTTTTAAGATGAGAGAGCAGTGCTTGGGCATTTTAATTTGAATTATTTGCCCCTTAGGCTATACTATCACAGAACCTCCTTCCCCTCTCTAAGACAGAGACTGCAGAAGGCTTGATGGCTCTGTCTGCATGTGAAAAATGTGTCATCACACAGACACCCTAAAATACCTAATTTTACTCTAATTAACACCACACCATGTATATTCTGCCTTTGAAAGAGTATCATCTGATAACAAATATCCTTGGCAACTCATAGCTGCATCACACTGCTGGAAGAAAGTAGTAAAAGTGTGTTAAGTACCTCTGCATGATCTTCCTAGGCTACCTGAAGGCTTCCTCCCTCTAAAATCCATCAGCTGGTACAGAAAGAAATAAGCAAATGAAATCACACATCCAAGGAGCTAAAGGAAGAGGAGATCTCAGCAAGTACACAATCCCTCTATGCTGGAACTTACAGCACTGAGCTCATGAGGATTCCTTTTCTAAGGTGGTTAGGATTTCACCTGCTGCTGAATAAACTGTGTTACTATCAGGAAAGGTCTGGTAGCCAATAGAGAAGATTACAGCACATCATCTGCCCATTTGCAAAACAAAGCCTGGGAACACAGTGATTGCATTGTGTGACCTGCCCCAGTTTGAAACTGGTGCCACTTTTTCTCGTGCTGGTGCAGTTATAGTAGCATAAAAGTAGTTATGGGAGTAAACTAGGCTGTTAGAAGACATGAATGTACAGCAATCCACACCTGTATCAGCTTCAGGTATCTCTAATCAAAACAGCCACAGAGGCCTAAATTGCTGCATTCAGTTGGCCTGGAATGATTTGAACCTGTCACTTTATTCCATAGCCTTGTGGGCTGAAAAACATGGAAAGCCTGAAGGGATTCTTTGCCTAGGAGCATGTTTTGCACCCAGGGGTGGGTGCACATCCATCCTCTTCTATCCCTCAAGACTCACTCACAACTTTCAGAAACACAAGGGCAGGATATGCCTGGAGGAGAGCACAGAACCTTGCCCAGGTCTGTTTGTGCCTCCAGAGCTGAAGTTACAGAGAATTAGGATTTCTGGAACTGAAGGCCCTGCAGTGTCAGCATAAAACATCCCCTGGCACCATCTACTGGCTTCTGAGTGCTTGTGCCACTCGGTGTGGGCCTGTGCCACCAGCCACTGACTGCAGTTTTCAGGCCACTCCTGATGGGATCTTGTCCATTTTGAATAAATGAGAAAGGCCTTGGCAGGTGTTAGCACTTCCTGTGCTCTTGTCAGTTACCACACATGAAACACTGCCAGGCAGGAGAGTGCACAGTGAACCTGCTGCAAGCAGAGCAGAATCAGAGAATGAGAGAACCATCAGGGCTGGAGGAGACC
>NW_008703247.1:0-2105 GCF_000695815.1 Acanthisitta chloris
CCAATGCCTGATCACCCTAACAGTGAATAAATGTTTCTAATATCCAGTCTGTATCTCCCCTGTCTCATCTTAGGGCCATTTCCTCTAGTCCTCTTACTGTCCATATGGTAGAGGAGGCTCCAGTCTCATTCTGATGTTACATGTGAATCGATTTATGCTACACACCTGGGAAACTTGCTTTTTGCATGGGTTGGAACTGCTTTTGTACTCTTTTTCAGAAGGGATGAGAGGGGGTAATAAACTCTGTTTTGTTTTTCCTCTTGCCTTTATCCTGACTAGCTTTTTCCTCTAATAAAAAGGGAGTTGAGAGAAAGAGATTTAGCAATTTGTTACTCTTGGGGACTTTGGGAAGATTTTGGGGGTAACAGTCTATATTTTGGCTATTTAATTCAAGAAGGATTCTCATAAATTCCAAGTTCTGGCCATGCAATGAATTCTGCCTGGGCAAGTAGCTGTGGTTTCTATTGCCAGTAGAATGAAGACAGTGTGCACTGGGGCTGTGAAAATGGGTTTGTATTAAAAATGGGCTGGAGTGTTTGTGCTATGGTTTTGGCAAAACCATAGTTACTGCACTTTTGCCTTTCCAAGTATGGACACAAATTTAAGAGTAAATCTCGTACTCAATATGTAATGCAGCCTGTACAAATACAGGCTAAAATTGGGTGGTCATTTATGTTTTCTGATATTTAAAATTTTCTTCTCCTATTGGGTACAGTGCAATTTTTTAGTCTCTAGTCTGTACACAGGGATATAGTTTCCCAGTATTCCCACCACACAGGTACTGTGCTGTCAATTACATTCCTTAATTACATTCCTTAATTCTAATTATACTTAACAGTATAATTAAAAGATGTGTCCCTTAAGGATACCCCAAGGCGATTGTGGATCTTATTATGATGTTGGGTCTAGTGTCAATTCAAGGTCTTCCAAAATTATTGTAATTTATGCAACTTAAAGCAAAGGCTAGTTCTTTATCTGAGCTCCAACAGTGATTCAGACTAATTTACTTAGTTTGCTTAGTTTAATTTCAAAATATCTTGTACTGTCATTTAAATGTGTGAAGATTTTGTAATTGTTTGAGGAAATAATGGTTTCTGTGATTTTTATAACCCATCATATGTCAAACTAAAATGGGTATGGAAACTCTATAGGGAACTTATTCTCAAGAGGTTTCAGTTTGTTTGTTCTGTTGGAAGCCACCAGGCATTTTTGGTTATTGAAAGAAAAGTAGGATCAATTCTCTGATTAATGAGTTAATTAATACATTCATTTTTTAAATTAATAATTTGAGTAATTTATTATCTCGAAATCAGCAAAAGCTTTGGATAGATAGCACCAAAGCAGCATCTCTGCTGTATTTCCCATCAGGAAACTAGATTTTTTGAAGTACAGTTCTACCTAGGGGGATTTGTCTCTCTGTTGCCTTACTAGGCCAACTTGTAGAATAATCAAATACAGGATCAGTCCTATGGTACTATTTAAACTGTATTAGTAAAGTGTGCAATAGAAAAGGAAGGATTTTGTTTCTGATGTGGAATTTTATGTACTTTCTAAAGATAATGATAACAACAACAATAATAATATCAGCTTCATTGTCGTTGTTATTATGATTAAACAGCTTGTACATGCCATCCAATGAATAGTAATTATTTCCTTGAAAACTGAAAGGTCTTTATGCCATTTAATAGGATTTTAACAGTTGCCAGTGAAGTTTGCATAGCAAAGTACATAAAGTGACTCAACCCTTGGCATGAGGAAGAAGCTGTCTGAGAAATGCTATGGCAACTTAATGGCCATTCTGTTATTGCTTTGCCTAAGATCAGAATTTTTTGATTTTTCTTTTGTGCAAGTTACCTGAAACATAGTTTAGGCAAAAAAACCTATACCCCAAAGTACAGACTTAATTTTTGCCTGTAATATATGGCAATTCCAGTTTATAGGGGGTAGGATTTAGTATATAAAGTTCACATACAGAACTTGTACTTCTTTGAGAATTACGTTTTTCTGATTGCTTGAATTTCTATCAATAAGAGAACTAAATTTAGTTGGAAATAAATTGGTTTTTTTGGAAGTAAACTTAGGGCTAGCTATATCCCCTGCAAACA
>NW_008703248.1:0-1961 GCF_000695815.1 Acanthisitta chloris
TTTTTCTCTCATCTTCTTCATTCCAACCATTGGTTTGGAGAGAAGTTCACCCTTAGGTGACAACTTGCTGTCTCCAAGAGGCTCTTGGAGGTGACAGGATCCATCCTGCCTGGGACATGGAGCTCCTTCTGCATCCAAGAGCATAGAAATCCAGGTCCAGGGAAGGTCCAGGTTCAGATCCAGATCCAGGACCAGGTTCAGGACCTGGACCAGGCCCAGGTCCAGGTCCAGTACCAGGTCAAGATCCAGGTTGATATCCATGTCCAGGTCAAGATTCAGGTTCAGGACCAGATCCTGGTCCAGGTTGAGGTTCAGGTCCAAATCCAAGTCCAGGTTCAAATCCAGGACCAGGTCCAGGTCAAGGCCCAAATCCAGGTCCAGGTCCAGACCCATGGCCACATTGAGGTCCAGATCCAGATTCAGGTCCAGGTCCAGATCCAGGACCAGGTTCAGGTTCAGGTCCAAATCCAGGACCAGATCCAGGTGGAAATCCATCCCTGGCATCCCTGTGACTCCTGAGAACACACTCTGCATGTGCCCATGTGAGGAGCAGCTCCACCACCCCAACCCTGTGCATCTGAGCTGAAACCCTGGGATTTTGGGATCCTTGTTCCCCAGATCAGCCTGGAAGTCCAAGCTCCCTCCCACATCCCCTCTCAGCTCCAGCTGTCCATGATCCCTTCACCCTCAGCTGGAACTGTTGGTGTTGGCACATCCATGGCTGTTTTTCTTGGGTGGAGCAAGGCTCAGGATGATATTGTTTGGATTCTTTCCCTGGGTTTATTCCCAGGTTTTTTTTGGGTTTAAGCAGAAAAACACAACAATCCCAAGAGGTTTCACCTCCAGGAAGATTTGCAGAAAGACTCCATGGTTTTAGGTCTTTTTTTCATGGCTGTGGGCACAACCCTTTGGATCTGAGAAGGTTCAGGTGTATCCATGCTAAATCCTCTTTTCCACAGCAAATCTATCCTCCTGCCCCACACAAATCCAGGTGCTGGGAGGGATGGACATGGCAGGGAAAGGGCTGAGCCAAAACCCATGTCCTCCAGGATGGAGCTGCTGCTCAAATTCCTCCTGGCAGTGATTTTCCCTTATAAACCAGAGGGAAATGGTGATGGAGTTGGGAAAATCCCAGTGCAGGATGGGTGGGAGGCACATGCCTAGGGAATCCAGGAATCTCTCCATATGGATCAGCAGCATCATTCCAGGTTTGGATGCTGGAGGAGCTTCTCCAAGGAGCTTTGGAGCCAACCCAAGCTCAGGTTTGGGCTGAGCCCCTGCTGGATCCATGAGCACAGATCCCATCACCTCAGGGATCCTTCCCTCCACCCCCGCCACATTGTCCCATGAGGATGGAGGTCACCTCCAAGGCTTGGATGGGTCTCCTAGGAAGGTATTCCCAAACCCCATCCCTGTTTCCCACCTCCTGGAGGTCAGGAGAGCTCAGATAAGAGGGTTTTATCCAACCCCTTCTCCAAGAAATATCCATCCCATGGATGCAAGAGACCTGTAGCTCATGGTGGACACATCCTGCCTCCTTGGAGTCTGTTCCCACCCTGGATCCTTGTTTTTCTGCCTTGCCCTCCACCTTTGGAGCAAAATTACCTTAACTTGAGCTTTAGGATGCTCAGAGATGTGTCAGCACCTGGATAAATCCATCCTGTATCCAGAGGAAAACACAGGAAAATGCTAGGGTGGACTCTCAGGTGTCTCCTGATGGTCCCAGACTCCTGGGAATAGGACTGGGAGTGACTGGCACACCTGGCAAGCAGGACACCAGTGTGTGCACAGCTGGATCATGGAGATGTCCTCATTTCAGGCCTTCCTGGGGAGAGAGGATCACCAGGACCACGAGGCTTGAAAGGCGACCAAGGAGACCTTGGCCCTCGAGGTCCAGTGGGAATGAGAGGCCCCAAAGGTAAGGACCACCTCCATCCCAGGGAACAATTCCTTCCCAATAT
>NW_008703249.1:0-1973 GCF_000695815.1 Acanthisitta chloris
GGATGGGATGGGATGGGATGGGATGTCTACAAATGAACTGGTGAGCCATGCCTATGGTGTCCACAAGGTATGGAGTCTAGGCTACCACTGACTCAAAAAAGGTTTATGAAGAGATTCATGCCTAAAAACATGTATATACTGCCATTTCAGATAATGTGAGGGATTTCATCTAATTCTAGTTGCTGCCCTGGGAGGCTACAGGTCTTCCAAAAGTTGTGTGTCATATCTACCAGCACTGTGAGGATGTCTCAGATTCATGAAGACCTCTGAAATAGCCACAAGTACCTTACTTTAGGCTATTGAATTTCACCTAGCATGTCTATTTTAGAGTAAACCAAATAGCTCTCTAGTTTCTATAGATTACACCTGTCCTGACTATGAAGAGAACTCAGACATCTAGGACAGGAGGCAACTGTCTGAAAAGAGATATCTCATGCCATTTGAGACACCCTTGTTATGCACACAGGACAGGCAGATGTGACATGGGACCCAAGGGAGACCTGAGTACCTCTGGAACAGCAGCTTGTTCTTCCCACACAGAGACAGTTCTAATGATACTGGACATGGACATGTAGATGGAGCTGAATCAAGCTCCTTGCTTAAGTGGATAACCTAAACACATACAGTGATGTACAGAAGATCTGATCTCAAAATGAATCCTATCATACATGCAAAATTTAGCTGCCTGAGCATGAGAGTGCTGTCACATGAGTTAGCCTGGATTTTCTGCTTAGTCTCCAAATGCTAATCCTGTTTGGGCTTTCCATAAATTGTTTGTCATACATGTCATCTCTGTAAGCTTTTTTAGGTAACTTGGAGCATGCCAGGTATTCCTGGTATCCAACTTACGTGACTAAATGGTATTGAACCCTTGGTGTTGAACTCTATTTTTTCCTTCATTCTATAAAAATCCCCAGCTTTTTCCATAATCTTACATTTGCCATTTCAAGTCCCTGACCTTTGCTATACACCAGCAACAAGCTGAAAAGAAATTTTACAGATAAGTTTTACAGATGTTTTCACCTTTTAGGTACCAGTCTTAGTGATCTACATCTGGATTACTATGATGTGTCTAGGAAAGAAAAAACTGCAAAATGGAACATCACCCAAACTCTTTACAAGATCAGTGAATCTTCACAGAAAAAAAATTTAATTAAAATCCTTTTTCTTCCAATTGCTCACCCTCTTAGTAGAAAGAAGTTTAGAAATCTATTCCTCCTGTGATTCTGACATGCAATCTTGGTAAAGAAGGTGATGGCTTTTAAGGAAATGAACCAGGGTATCCTCATCCTCTTTTCACTGAAGATCTCAGGCAAAATATTCCACTTGTCTATGCAAAAATCTCTTCCATGCACTGAGACAAGACATAAGAATTTATTCTTACTGGTGAACTCTCTGCAAGCAACCAATCTGCAAAGCTATCTGAAAAATATCCCTTAATTGATACCAAAAAGAAATAAATGGTAAAAATGGAGACATTTAAGATAGTGTATTAAGGACATGCCATTATTTTAGAGGTTCATAACTTAACCATAAAAATTTGCTCCAGGCTGAAACTTGGCATGGAAGGCTGCCATATTTGTAAGTAGGTTATTTCATTTCAGGTTATATTACTAATGCACTAATGCAATAGTGAGCTGTTACATTTATTAACTTGCATTGATTTTTTTTTCTTAGAAAAGGACCAAAATATTCCTTTCCTGAACAGGTGGAAAGGGGATAAATGAAGCTAGAACTTGCCTTCTGGTGTGTCACCCTAAAAGGAGGGAATAGGAGACAAAGATTTATTTATTTCTTACAGAAATAAAGGAAAAGCTAGCAAGTGTTTGTTTTCCAGCTTGGTTCTGGGATATTGTGAATGCATAATGACCTTTTAAACTTTGTATTATTGATAAATCTAGAGCTCTGTAAGTGGAGTTACCTGCATAAAAAGCTGAACCTTTGTTTTCAAATGATGTGGGATATAAGGATAT
>NW_008703250.1:0-2052 GCF_000695815.1 Acanthisitta chloris
TCTGTGAGAACTATGACTCAATAGCAACTGAAGGAAACCAGAGTTTAATTTGATTTCCTTGATTCTAAAGCAATGCATATCTTTAAAATGGTTCAGCTTCGAAGACAGTCCCAGAGTTTCAGCCTGTCTGCTCTCTGAATTAAAATAATAGGCTAACAGGCAAACGAAAGAGGGCAATTTTCCTGAGCTTCCTATGGTGGTAGAGCTTTACAGTGTCTGAATTCTATTCTCAGAGGGAAAGGCAGACACAATTTGAGTGAAGTGTAGTAAAATCCGTGCGGATATTCCTGTATCTGCACTTTAATGTCAGTTTCAATGCCTTTGTTTCAGCCTTTACACAGTGCCTTGGTTTTGCCCTTGAGCCATCACAGAGAGGGAACTGAGGAGTCACTTTCATTATTTTTCTCCATTGCTTTGAAACCACTGCATTCAAAATATACAGAAATATTCACCAATACTCATCTGCTTTTTTTTCTCTAAAATGTGAATGAGGATGACTTGGTGGTGATGAACATTTTTATCACTTTCAATGCTTGCTTTGGGAATCTTCCATGTGGATTTTCCTCTTTTTTCCATATCCCAGGAAACATTCCAGTTTTTGTAATGTGTGTGGCACACTTTGTGTGTGGTACCCCTTGCCCTCACAGAATTCTTAGATCGACAATACAAAATTTCCAATGCAAATGCAACAGTAACCAGTTCTAAACTAATACCAGGCCACCCATTAAAATGACATAAAACACAGTTGAAATACTAGAACCAAGGTAACATTGCCTGAAGGAGCAGTAACATTTGATTGATCGTACAGATACAGAATAGAATAGACAGTATAGAATAGACTATTTCAGTTGGAAGAGACATACAATGATCATCTAGTCCAGCTGCCTTAGACAATTTTGTTTTCTGAGTATTACAATGACACTGGAAATAAGAGCAACTACTTTAAAACAACGAGAAAGAAATCACAGAATGCTGATGCTGGGCTTGCTCTTGAAGGTCAGAGATTTTTCAAGGCAAAAAATGCATGCTATATTTTCCATATGAGCAGTCTGTTTTCAAGTGTGACCATGCCACCTCCCTTTGGAATTAGAAGACAGTGTTATTTTCATGATTATTAAATTATTTGGCTTTCCATTCTACTGGATCCATAATATAATTAGGACCCTATCTAATAGCAGCAAGATGAGTCTGCAAACCCTGTTGTGCCAGATATGCAGAATTGAGCACTGTGTGGGAAATGTAATTGCTGAGCACTTTAGAGAGCATTCACTGCTTGACTCCAAACTGAGAGGGGCTGCAAGCAAATTAGAAGACAAGGGTAGAATTAAAAATGGTCTGGACAAGTAGGAAATAAAAATAAAAACCCTGAAAAAAATAGAAGGGAATTCTCTGAAGGCAAGTGCAAAGTATGACACTGTGATAGGATGATCAGCTGCAGAGTGGAACATGGGCTGTGCCTGGCTTGGCAGTACATTCACTGAATCTATCATTCTCTTGTAAAGAGGAAAAAGGAAAATAGCAAATTGTAAAGGATCTAACATAGTTTATTCTATTTTTAACATAAGCTTACCAGAAGTTTCAGTTTCAGGTGTGTGTACTGATGGGCAATTTAGAGAGGTGAAGTTTACTTTGGAGAAGGGAAACAGGAATGCTTAAAAAGACAAGATCTTTGAGAAACAATTACAAACCTCAGGTTGTTTTGTTTAGGCAAGTTAATTTATAGCTGCTCTACTGAAACTATCAGAACTATTTCCTGTCAGCTGATTAATGAAAGCCATGAGATTACTCTTACCTTGCCCCACTTGTAAGAGCCCTCACTTTTAGCTTAAACTGGTTTCATGTCCTTTCCTTCACAGCTGTGTTAGACAAAGAACTGCAGAGTTACCCAAGGTGAGTTGATGGGTGACATTAACACATGACCTGAGGTAAACTTAGTGGGGGTTTTTTTAGTGGATCCACCCTGAGAACAGACAGTGTAACTGTTTTCAAATGTTAAAAGATTACTGCAAAGAAGAATCCCCATATTCATTGTGTGTAGGAAAAAAGGAAAGA
>NW_008703251.1:0-2045 GCF_000695815.1 Acanthisitta chloris
GTTGCAGGAGATGCACAGTGCACTCCTAAGGCTGTAAAACAGTAAAAATGGCCTAACTGACCAGGGATTAAAGTTGTTTCTATACTGATTGTATGGAGTTTCCTTCTGTATAAGAAATTCCTTGTGTCCAGGCTGCTGGATGCCTGGGTTAGCTGATGCAAACTCACAAGCCTCTACCATGCTTACTTAGCAAAATGCCAGCAATGTGTCCAGGCCCAAGAGGGCCCTGTCTCACATTATGCTCCAGGATTAACACTCCTAGTGTTCAGCATAGTAGGACCTGTATCCCAGAGCACAGAAAGGCTTGCAAGTCATAGCTGGGTGCCCATGCAAGGACCATCATGTTTTGTGCATCGGGGCTCTGAGCCCAAGCTCCCGGCGCCTGCTGCCTGCCTCCCATCATCAATATCCCTGAGATTATCCCTGGGGTATCAGTGACCTAAATACACTGGTTTGGACTTGAAAGTTGCTTTGTTTTTAATGATGCCGAGTCTCTAAAACCAGTACACGTAACAAACTGCCTCTTTCCAAACAGCTGTTGTATAACTCGGCTCCCCACCCCCGGAGATGTTGCCTGCCATTCATTTAATGGGCTCGGTTTCACTGGGAAGTGCCTGGGGGAACCTCTTAGCTTCCTAATTAGCAACAGAAGGGGCCAGTCCTTGCTGGAGGTAGTAGTGAAACATTTGTGAGGTCTCCTGACAATAAGGGAGGCAGTGAAGGGGCCATTTCCAGCTGGGAAAACACTAACTTGTATTCAATTTACAGTGCAGAGCAGAAGACTGAGGAGAAGGCCTTGAGGGGGGCGGTACTTGCAGAAATGATGATGGGCTTTCTAGGCAAAAAAAGAGCATTTTGTGAAGGGGGAGGAGGGAATGGGAGAGACTGTCCCTGACACTCCCAGGTTGTCCTTTGCTCCTGCAAACTGTGTTTTATGTAAGATACCGTGGAACTGAACAGAGACCTCGTGGGCTGGCTGTCAGTGGAGGCAGGAGCAAGGTGTTGCTGTGATCTGCTCTCAGGTATTTGAGCTGGCTCTTGTTAATAAGATTCAAGAATTAACAGCTTGGAAGTGCTTAGTAGCTCAGTGTTTCCTCCAGGGACATGATCACTGAGGCTGAGCACAGAGTCTGGCATTCAGGACTTGAGTAGACTTTGGTGCAAAGCAAACCTCCCACCAACCAGCTGAATGTCCTGCGACCTTACAAGAAAGGTGAAAACCTTGCTTGCCCACTGAAGGTAGGGTTATGTGCTTGAGGCTATTCCTTAATCCCCAAGACACAGCTACATGTGGTAAGGTTACTGATTTTTTCCATGTGATTCCATTTCTGGGCAGGGCTTTGTTTCATACAATACCAGTTGAGAAGAATTCTGGGAGCATGGATAGTCCCAGCTTGGGACTCCCTTCAGGAGTTGTTCAGGGAAATACATCATTCAGTATCTTTGGCTTGTGGAAGGAAATATCCAGTGAAGCAAAGGAAAGCCTTGTTAGCCTTAAGAAACTTCCTTAAAAGCAAAGAAAGAAGGTGAAGTTCAAAGACAGAGTGAAATCATGGGGCAAGCAGGGTTGCAAGCAGGAGAAGCCTGGAGGATCCCAAGGAAGATCTTAGTCTTTCAGAGATTGCCCTGCCCTGCAGCAGCATCACTAGCCAGCAGCTCAGTGGTAGTGGCCACTGACCAGGTAAAAAGGAAAGAGCTGGTCCCTGGTATAAATCAGTATTCATAAAGACCCCTTGTTACTGAGCACCATTTTCTCTCTACTTATATTCTTAAGACTGTGAACCTGGTTTTGTGCATAAAAAAAGGGAAATTATGCAGCTAAGCCTTCATCCTGTAAGATGAAGGGCAGCACATTACAGCTGGGGCTATAAAACCCAGTGAGGGCATTGCAATGGCTCTAAAGGTCAGAATAATAATTTCCAAATTGCTACTGCTTCTCAAGTTATAACAGAGCTACACTCAAAGCTCTTGTGCCCCACTCTTACCCCTGTTTGTGAGCTCATTTCATAACCAGAAATCACAAGCTTTCCTTCCTGGGTCTTGGG
>NW_008703252.1:0-1846 GCF_000695815.1 Acanthisitta chloris
CCTCTAGCCTCAGCGTCCCCTTCCTCAGACTGGAAAGTCACTGATGATGGGGGTGGAGGGTGGCAGCTTGTTCTCAGCTCATCAATCTATCACAAACCAGTGCAGCAGGCTAATTGCTTCCAACCTTCATTTGTTTTCAAGCACAGAGGGTGTTTGTGTTTGATGATTTGGATATGCTGGATAAAGGATTTCAAGCTGTGGATTTTATTTCTTCACCAATTGCAGACATGGGTTGAAATCCTGTGCATGGAGTTGATGACTGAACTTCCATTGACCTCCATGGCCAGGTGGGATGCTGGTCACCCTGAAATAAATAATAATGTAAATCAAATCAAAGGGGTCCACAAGAAGGAGATATGCAAGAAGACATAATTCACATCATCTTTTTCTTTACTCCTGGTCTGTGGATTCACATGTAAAAGGGATATTTGCTTTCCTGTGTTACTAGTAGCTGTGAAACAGAAACACATTGTTAAGGAGTTTCATAATCCCAGCACAGATAAACCCTAGAAACTTCTAAGCAAGGCCCAAGATGCTCTTATAACATTAGTCAGACCTTTCAGCTGAGCAGGTAGCTTTGATATCCCTATGGATAAGGGATGTTTCTCCTCTGGGAACAGAGAAATCTTTATCTACTTCCTTCAGAAAGCCTTTCTGTGAGGCTCACACCAATCTTGAGGTGTCACTGCAGGGCTCAGGGCTGGTGGCACAGATTTGTACCTTTAGAATTGTTCACTTTCCAGCAGAGGAGATGGCCTGGACTCCCTTTCAGGGACATAAAGGGTCCCCCATCCAAACTGGTAAATCATTCAGGTGCTCAGCATAGAGCTCCTCCCAGGAATCAGAAGCAACAAAACCACTTAATTTCTTACTCTTTTTTTTTCTTAAATGCTACTGAATATAGCAGTAGGAGATATATATATATATATATATCTCCTACTGCTATATTCAGTAGCATTTAAGAAAAAAAAAGAGTAAGAAATTAAGTGGTTTTGTTGCTTCTGATTCCTGGGAGGAGCTCTATGCTGAGCACCTGAATGATTTACCAGTTTGGATGGGGGACCCTTTATGTCCCTGAAAGGGAGTCCAGGCCATCTCCTCTGCTGGAAAGTGAACAATTCTAAAGGTACAAATCTGTGCCACCAGCCCTGAGCCCTGCAGTGACACCTCAAGATTGGTGTGAGCCTCACAGAAAGGCTTTCTGAAGGAAGTAGATAAAGATTTCTCTGTTCCCAGAGGAGAAACATCCCTTATCCATAGGGATATCAAAGCTACCTGCTCAGCTGAAAGGTCTGACTAATGTTATAAGAGCATCTTGGGCCTTGCTTAGAAGTTTCTAGGGTTTATCTGTGCTGGGATTATGAAACTCCTTAACAATGTGTTTCTGTTTCACAGCTACTAGTAACACAGGAAAGCAAATATCCCTTTTACATGTGAATCCACAGACCAGGAGTAAAGAAAAAGATGATGTGAATTATGTCTTCTTGCATATCTCCTTCTTGTGGACCCCTTTGATTTGATTTACATTATTATTTATTTCAGGGTGACCAGCATCCCACCTGGCCATGGAGGTCAATGGAAGTTCAGTCATCAACTCCATGCACAGGATTTCAACCCATGTCTGCAATTGGTGAAGAAATAAAATCCACAGCTTGAAATCCTTTATCCAGCATATCCAAATCATCAAACACAAACACCCTCTGTGCTTGAAAACAAATGAAGGTTGGAAGCAATTAGCCTGCTGCACTGGTTTGTGATAGATTGATGAGCTGAGAACAAGCTGCCACCCTCCACCCCCATCATCAGTGACTTTCCAGTCTGAGGAAGGGGACGCTGAGGCTAGAGG
>NW_008703253.1:0-2059 GCF_000695815.1 Acanthisitta chloris
ACAGCTCTTTGTGTTCTCATTATGGATTTCAGCCCCAAAATGGTGTCCACAACATAGGAGGTCAACACACCAGAAAAAGGCATGACCTCCCACAGCTATCATTTAGGTTCAGCAATTTCTGTGACAAATGTAGTCATTTGTACAGTCCAAATTCTGCTACTTTCTTCTACTACTGCAGGATCAAAATACTACTTTTCATCTGGACACTAAAAATTCCCCACAGCAAGGAATCTTGAGGCAAACAGAATGACTGGCTGAAACAACTGGGTAAGAAAATTCAATTGCATTTCTACCCACCTAGCATAATTTATTATCTTGCAGCATAGCATTAACTGCCTAAGATCAGGATCCTGTTCCTGTGGCACAGTTCCTCAACATTCCTTCTGGAGTACTTCTGTTGGCTTAGAAAAATAAGAAACACAAAGCAACTTTCAAACCCCTTCTTCTTTAGATGAATTTCACCAAAGAGCATCACCAATAAAGTAAAAACCAAACAAACCAAAACAGGGGAAGATGCAAAACATTTCTATGCTGGGTTTTCTTTCCCTTTTTCTACTGGGAGCAGATAAAAAAACAAGTCAGCCTCTTAAATAAGAGTACTTACATAACAGCTATGATTTCAAATATCGCTGCAAGTATTTTTAAAAGAAAACTTTCAAACCACTCCTTGTAGTCACAGAGTTGAGAGGTTGATTTATTCCATTTCTGTTATTTAATTTGACCTATTACTTAGAACTGGAAAGTATCAAAAGAACCTTGACAGAAACAAAGACATCAATCTTATAAATTCATGGCTGAAACCATACAGCACATCATAAGTTCTTAAATAATTACAGCTTTATTATACTAAATATAAGATGATTATTGTAAATTATTCCTCATATCAGTTACCACAAGTAAGTTTTAGAAACTTCTGCTAAATACCAGTATCTGGATACAGTTAATCCAATTCATGTAACATTTTCCTCAAATGGAAGAGAAAAACAAACGAGAACCTTTAAAGTCATAACATCACTTACCAAAAATTACCTGTTTTGCTTAACTGAAAATAGATGCCTTAAAAACTTACTAAGAATCAACCATCAAGTTCATTCATTCCTTCTGCCAACTATTAGAATTCTTTTTTCAATTAATACTGCAATTAATCTTAACTCAAATATTGTGCTCCATCAATGAATCTTTATAATACCTACTATTCTTTCAAAGCATCCAAGCATCTCCAGTATATCCATGCATGCTCCTTCCCTTACTTGAAAGCACAAATCCCTTTCTCCCCAAGCCTGGTCAGTTTGGGCCATTATCTGAACACCTATTTTGTTTAAGCATTCACAAACCAAATTCTTACACTCACAATAAAATGCTTCCTTCTCATTTATGTCCAGACTGAAGTAATATCTATCTGTACACAAAATTAACACACAAGTGTATAATTGCAGTTTTATGCTCAAGTGCCCCAATTATGCACTTTAAGACACTTTAAAGGATCCATCAGGAACACTCAATACCTCCAAACTGTAAAGTTTTCAGAAGTGCCTTTTGACAAAACAGCCGCATTAACATGAAATCTTTCTGTTAAAAACAAAGAAACCCACCAACTTTAGGGTTTTTTTACTCCAAGGCACCCAGACTATAATGAATGGGGAGACCCATCTAGTGCAGCACATTTTGCTATAAGGAAGAAACTGAATATTTTGTTTTGCTTTTGTGTAACAAAGATGACCCAGGTAAGCACAAAAGAGACTCAGCCTTCACCTTGTTCAGAAAGGTGAGTAAGGATGTCTGCACCACACGAGTGAGGACCCTACACCTTCCTCACTTCAGTTCCAAGATAACTGCAGCTCCCCACACATGCTTGGTGAATATTCAAGTTCTCTGCATTCCCACTTCTCACAAAACACTTGTAAGAAGCAGTTTTTTCCAGAAAGGGCTATAGAAGATGAGTGTCAACAGTTTTTTGTTACATAAATTTCTCTGCACATTTGGTGAAGGGAAATCTATCTTAACCCATCTGACTTTGCACTGAAATGGGTTATAGGTGCTCACAGGATGCATTACACTC
>NW_008703254.1:0-2117 GCF_000695815.1 Acanthisitta chloris
ATGAGGAAAAACAACATGGACTTCAGCTCCTAAACCAGGAAATGGAACTGGAGTCACGAAATAAGACTTCTTTTAATGCTACTTCTGCATTGTGAGAAAATTATGCTATTTAATGACTGCTGGTCTGGAGTCCTGGTTCAGGCAGCTGTTTCCTTACATTGTGATTGGCAAAAATTGTCATTGCTGTGTTTTGATTCTTAGGAGTTTTTCTCAGTGTAAGTTAGAAATGTTTCAGAACTTGCAGTTCATTAACTCATTAGTGTTTGTGGCAAGTGAGAAGAAATCCAGCAGTGTTAATGCTTCTATCATTTTTCTTCATTGTGACTTTGTGAAATTGCAGAACTATGAAGTAATTCAGGTTGTGTAGAAGGCTTTAGCACTGACTGAAATGGAAAGATTAGTCTTTATTAATATTGGAAGTGAGATTCCACTGATCTGGAAAAAGGACAGCAGTGTATTATATACACTATAGATAGTACTTTCAGTTTGCTGTTTGGTTGTTTTAGACTGAAGTAATATAGGTATAAATTATGCCTATTCATACATTGGAAAATGTGTTTACATATTACGTGTGACAAGCCACACTTCAGCTTTTTGTGCTTTTTAAAATGCTTGTGCTATGAGAAGTTTTTTAGGATATTGAATCTTTCTATGGGAGTTGAAAGCCTGGAGCAGAGCTTGCAGTAAAAATGAAGTTCCCACATTGGGAGCTTGCCAGGGTGCTGCTTTGCATTTAGATGTACTGGGTCCAGTAACTGTCCAGTGGCAGGACTGGGAGTGAGGGTGGATAGTGCCTGCCATTGCCAAGACTGACACCATTTAATTTGAGGAAGAATGGAAACGAAGGAGTTTCTGTGGACAGAAGCAAAAGTTGGCAAATACCTTCAGTGTATTGGTGAGAAGCATTTTGTGCTGATGGAACTCATAAAACTGCCAGTGGAGCTCTGCTTTGCCATTCCCTTTAACACTGTCTTCTTTTAGTCTCATGATTATGTTCTACATGCAGCTTACCATATGGTGCTCCAGCTCCTTCCGTGTGATCCGTAGGGGTTCCTGTGTAGCTGTGCTGGCAGCAATGTGCTCTTGATACTGTAGTGTGGTGGCATGCTGTTCAGGGCACACCTTCAGTTGTGTTCAAGGCTTCTGCACAAACTGGGGCCAAAGGAATGTGTCGTTGCAGTCAGGAGACTAATTGAAATACCACACTGCAGACTAGAAACTGAGGAAAGCAAATTATATTTAGTCGTATTTTTGTAGCCCTAAAGGCACATTCAGATCTGTCACTTGCTGTCATGGCAAAGGGAAGATTGTTCTGGGTTTCTTGACCCTTTTTTGCTCTCTGCCTCTGCAGTTGCAGGCAATAACTAGGACTGACCAAGTGCAGAATGTCAGAATTTACTATTCAGGCAAAATAAGTCTTGACAGAAAATCATCTTGTGCTTTTGGACTTTTCATTCTGAAACAGTGGAGTTGTGTAGATCTCTGGATTCGTGTCTCATTGATTTTTAGACAGGGATGTCAAGAAACGGAAGTGGAAGTTTTACTGCTTTGGTAGAGGATCAGGTCTTTCAATCAGCTGTAATTTCCAAGCATCAAGCTCTAGACGTTGTCTGACCTTATGTGTTAGAAAGACTCAGAGCTGTTTGGTTCTTTGCTGCACTTCTACGAAAGCCTAAGAAGGTATTAATGTGATGTGATGTGGATCAAGTGACATGTATGTGCTTTGTAGAAGTTAAGATACAATTTATTTTATTATTGGAGCGAACACACTAAATGGAGCCAAGAAATATCGAGGAGATTTGCCCATGTTAAGCAGAAAATTGCCAGCCTCAGGTTCTGTAAGGTGTTTGCTGTGGTTGGTTGTATGCTGGTTGCTTTCTAGAGCTTCCGAAGAACCTCAGTTCCTCCTTCACGGCCAAACATAGTGAGCAATGTGGGAACTAACTTTGGTCTCATAAATCAAGCTGCTGATAGGATATTTTCAGGTTGTTATGGGGAAAAACTTTCAAGCTTTTCAGCAGTAGCAAAGTATGAGATTTGCTTTTAGCTTCTTTTATGGATTCATAAATTTAGTCCTCAGAGTACCCAGTGCCTAGAGCTGGAAGTTGGTGATGGGG
>NW_008703255.1:0-1946 GCF_000695815.1 Acanthisitta chloris
CCCAAAACCCCCTATTTAGCTGCTTGCCTTGCTGCCAGGTACTGTGCAAAATAAATTCCTCTATCCTTGATTTTGTTCTGAAACTCACTGCTTTTAAGAAAAAAACCCAGGCTTACTCAGCTTTTATAGGAAAGAATCTTTAACTAGGAACACTGTGCACTGTTGCGATAGAGTCTGCGTAGTGTAGATCACCTGAGTATTTGTCATAAACTGACATGAGCTAAGGTTCTGTGTCTGTTGATTTTTGGCAAGATAAAAATGCACTACAGTAAAGTCCTGCTAACTCTGATCCACACCATTAACCCCACCTGCATGAGCTCTTTTCCCACAGAATACTTCACACAAAATGCATACGACTTCACCACTCATACGAGCCTTTCCCTGTAAGGCCTAGAGCTAGGATCTTGAATATGGGAGCAGGAGGAAAGAATGTTTTTTATTAGCACACAGCATTTTACTTGTTTTAGATTTTCTTTCTCAGATACTAAATAGAAAGTAATCCCAAAAAACAGCACCAATTCATCTACTTGTCTGAAATGCAAAAATATAATTACAATGCAAGCAAATAACTGAAAACAAATCAATACATTATCCTTTCATCTCCTTCTTAGGCTTAATAATTATCTCTCAGTGAAGAGCTAGAACAAAACCAGAAGCTAGTGTAATAGGAATTAAAAAAAAACAAGTGCATAAACGATATCAGTGCAGCAGCAAAATATACAGTCATTGTTAACATTCCAATTCAACCCATTTCCAACATTTTTGTGCAATAAAAATTGGCCATACGCTGGCCAATGCAACAAGCCTCTTTTTAATATTAACACAGTCATTCCTCACTGAAGCTATTTCTGCTTGGTTTTAAAAAATAAAATCAGTTAAATATAACTCTCACAAAAAGAAAAAAAAAGACTGTATTTTATAAACACAAAATTCTGGTGCAAATAAAGTAAGAAATAAATATCACACCCTTGAAGACAAAAAGGAAATTTGAACTGGTTCCTATGGCTGAACTTAGAGGATGTGAGGGTAGGATTTTTGTAACATATTTTTTTTAACATTGGCTTAAGTGTCTCATGATTTCAGAGGTAAAGCCAAGCAGCTGGGAGGAACGTTTTTGTTGAGATGTTAAATTTCACTACACTTCAGTTGTGATAGCACAGTTTGATTACAATCAGAGGAACCATAAAAAGTCTTCTTGATAGGTTGGGCTCTGTGCTTTGTGTTCTTCTTCTCAACCTTCCCTCAGTCGCCAGAGCAGGGAATATGAATCCAGACTTGCCAATGCAGCAACAAGGCAGGATTGTCTACCCGTGTGCTGGGAACAACCCCAACCTTTGTTGCATGAGCTCCACTCTGTTTGCATTTTCTCTTACGTTGCATATGAAGATTAGGGGTAAGGAGGAGGCTTAGAGAGACAGTTGAGAGGGGCACACTGAGAGCTGGAATGTGGCTGCTCTTCTGGAAGAGCATTAGGACTGAAAATTAAAAAGAAAAGAGAAAAAAGTGCTTAAAATACACAGCAAAGTTTTTACATGCATGTAAACAGTACAGGGCTGGAAATTAACTTCAGAGGGGGATGAAGGCTCATCTCTAAACCTCTATCCTCAGACACACAGTATACATAAAGAAAATCCTCAGTGCCCACACCTTCAGTGCCACCTGGATGCATATGTGAAGTGGCCCAGATATCTCACTTGCCAGTTCCTGCACACAGTTGCTGTTTGCATGCTCTGATGACAAACACTGTGTGGAGAAAAGAATGTGTGTGCAAAATGAGGGAGAAAATTTGAAGGACAAGGTGCAGGTACCATCTTTATGTGAGCATTAAAGATTTTCTGTCTGCAACTGATCCATTGTTTGAAATGAAGGACAGTGCCAGGCTGGAAATCAGGTTTCATAATTTCATGAAGCTCTTACTGAATGTGACCTATTTACTAGAACACTTG
>NW_008703256.1:0-2101 GCF_000695815.1 Acanthisitta chloris
AAAGAAAAGGAAAAGAAAAGGAAAAGGCAGTTTTATTTGGTCACCATGGTTTCCCTTTAGTTTCCTTGAACAAGTTAGCACTGTTTCTCTTGGCATGGACTCAGGTATTCCCTTTAATTGTGTTGATGACTAACAAATTGGTTTTGAGAAATTTCAGAGTGCTGCTGGGAAGCAGATGAACATACAAAATTGAAAAAACCCAAAGAAACAAACCTCAAAAAACCCAACCACAAAACAAAAAGTTGTGCCTAATTTATAGTATTTTCATTCTGAGAAGGCTACAAGACATTTCCCCTAACCATCCAGCAAAGTGCCTTCAGAACTGTTCTGTGTAACAGTGTTGAGCTGACAGTGCTGTGAGCGTCGTAACTCAGGATTCCATTGCTTTAGACAAGAAATGACATGGCTGCTGAGAACTTGTAGATGACTATCAATTGCTGTGGGCATCCAAGAGAAAGTTAGGATCACATTTTCCAGACCTATTAGTTTTGAAATTTTCAGTAGAGTCAAGGTGGGGTTTTTCTTCTTCAAGAAAAGTGTGTTTTTTCATGAATAGTTATTTTGTTAGTCAGAAGTGTGACTTGCCATCAAAAATTCCAACTTTTCATCAAAGCACACCCAGATCATCTAACCTGAAAGAATTTTGGGGAAAGAAAAAATTGCCCTGGGAGGACAAGGAGAGGCTGACAGATAATGAAATATTTTCTCAGATAATGAAGATTAAGAAAAAAATCTTTCTTTTCTCACTAGCCTCTTGCTCACACATTAAAGAATAATTCCCAGCTCATTCTCTATCCATATTTCTGGATCACATTTATTTGCAGGGATGTCCTGGGGATGACCTCCAGCTTTAGGACTCCTCCATCCTAATCAGCCCAGTGCATTGGTCTGATTTGTGTCAGCTCAGACTCATCTGTTTCTGAGTGTTGCAAACACACAGTATTAACAAGAGGCTGTGGTTTGATAACACAGAGAAAATTTCAGATACTTGCAAGTCTCTTCTTCAAAGAATCATACTAGAAAGTAGAATCTCAAGATCCTGCCTTGTGGCATTCCAAACCCCTTCATAGTCCCATCACCTGGTGAATGGTATCTCATTCAACAAATTTGGGAGGTCTGGAGAGACTGGATATATTAGTGCTGTGTGTCACTTTTATTCTTATCTGGATCTGAAGAAAAGAGAGACTATGATATCATTTGAAGTAATACTGTCCAAATTTTTGAAAATATCTTTATAAAAAGTGTTCAGTTTGTTGGAGTGGGGACTGTCTATTTGTTAGATGTTTACAGAGTACACACTATGATGAATTGCCTGTCTGTTGCTTAATCTCTTGCATTCTTGTGATTTTAATAGCCCTTAATTGTAATAATTTGCACCTTATCTGAAAAGTGAGATGCCTGGGGAATTTAGTTAGGGAAAAAGACTAAAGCAA
The DNA here is from genome assembly GCF_000695815.1 of Acanthisitta chloris. NCBI lineage: Eukaryota > Metazoa > Chordata > Aves > Passeriformes > Acanthisittidae > Acanthisitta > Acanthisitta chloris. The sequence continues at coordinate 1,434 of NW_008703256.1, forward strand.
ATTAAAACAACAACAGCAACATACAAACAATCATAGGAGGAAAAATAGAAAAGCTCAGTTCATCAGAAACTATTCCTTGAGCAGCACAATTGGTTTTGTTTGTTTCATTGTGGCATTTTTTTAATTATTTTTAATGAAAAGACAGATTCAAACCCAGAACAGAAATGGAGTGGATTTAGAATATAAGTAATATTTGGATGAAACTACCTTTGCAGTAGCATTACAGCAAAGTGAAGAAAACTAAATAACCTTAATTGACAAGAGCGATACTATCTCATTTTTCCAAATAACAAATTTTACCAGGACAAATTTCCAGAATTTGCCTGTATACATGTGTTTGTACCACCTAGATAGACAGATATTATACTAATTGATTAATGTTGAAAATTCATTATGCTGGGGGAAAAAATGATTTTCACCACTTAAATGCCATTATCTTTACTGTGATCACATCTCCAGAATCTTCAAAAATGTTTGAAAATTACAAAGTTGTATGCAGTGCTCCTTGAAATCAAAGAGAGTCATCTTCAATTACAGCAAAGATTACCTTCACAGGCCACTTGCAGTTTAAAACGTTGAGTTTTTAGAACAACAAAGCTGAGGCAAAATCTTCATCTTACATAAAACAGTTGCAAAGAAAGAAGAAGGGGCAGAAAAGGTTATTTCTG
>NW_008703257.1:0-2041 GCF_000695815.1 Acanthisitta chloris
AGGAGCTCCATGCCCCTCTTGTACTGAAGAGCCCAGAAGGAGAAAGCATTTGGTTTCTCCTTTTCTTCAAGGTTCATCCTAAGAATTACTTTCATTAGTTGCTTCCAGAAGTATTTTTGATACAGTAGAATCTGTTTCATTCTTTGGAAAAGTGATAATATAATACTAGTGCAATGATTTTTTATGAAGTTGCATTTCCATTACCTTGATCAGGAAGGTACAGTTCTGCAGTTTGTGTATAAGGTTGCATTTTAATCTCAGGTTAAACTTTGGGGCATGCATATGTTTACGGAAGATGCAAATATAAATTTTCTTGTTTTCTACAAGGGCAGAGCAATTGACATCTGGAATTATTTTTATTTAATCCCTGTACTTTTGCTTTAATAAATTTCAGAATACATTTGTATTGCTTAGTCTGCTCTGCCTGAAAGTCATTAGTAAATATTAAGAGGCTTTAGAAAATTTAATTTACATAAAAACATTTGACTATACGTTTTAGTTTAGGGCAACACAGTATTTTTGGCACTTCCATTAATTTAATGTTCGTTAAAAACTACATTGGTGGTATTTTTAGAATAAATTATGTATTTAAATAGACCTACTACATCTCAGCAAATCATTTTGAAATGAGCATATAAAGATTAATATCTAATAATTGTTTATTTTCTCTATTTAAATTGTTAATCCTAAAGTAAACTAAAACCAAACAAAATTGAGGATGTCTGCAGCCACTGTGGTAACTGCTAAATGTTTTAATGATCTATCTACTCTTATACTTCTTTTTGAGAGATTTGCTATGAATCTTTTAAAATCTTTTAAATTGTAGTGACAATTTTAACTGTATATGTAGGTACCCTGAAGAAATACATCCACTCTCAATTACTTTCAATTGGGTCTAAGTCTGCCAAGCACAAATGACTTCATTATGCTGCTTTGTGCCTATGTAATCAGTAGTTAACACATACTTTTAAAAAAATTTACGCTTTCTCTCAGCTTTTGTAACACACAGATTTAATGCCACTTGGAGACATTCAGTAAATACTATACAGGGGTAGAAACAACACTTCCCAAAATGAATCACTCTGTAAATTTTTGCTTTTAAAATGTTGAAAGCAAGGAGCAATAGAAGTTCCTTCATACAGAAGGTTTGCTCTTTTGATAGCTGTCTGTCTTTTGTGATACAGTATTCCATGATGAAGTGACTATTTTAAATATGGAAATTGAATGAGAATGTCTGAGGGCAGTATACTCTAAGTAACATGTTCAGTCACTTGAGTGTGGAATAATAAAAGAAGAAATGTGAGCCTATTAAGTTCTGATACACGCTGCAGTTTTGGGAAGAAAAATCCATTCCTCTGGTGTTTCAGGGATAATCAGGGTTATAAAAGTACTGCTGTGAGGGGCACTGCCTGACTACACTTGTGTGGCTAGGTTTGCATGAAAAACATTTGGGGTTTTAGTGTATTTTGCTGTGAGCTAATGTCCAGAATGTGAAGCATAATTTGAAATTATACACCTTAGTCGGATGCTTATAAAAACTCTTTTTCACATTTCCCTCAGTTTTTCTAGTTACTGAGTCAAGAGACAGGATTGTAATGACAGTGATGTCATGCAAACATTAGTAGCCTCAGAGATTAAGGCAGACTTTTGAAGAATGTCTGAGATTACATTTAAATTGTTTCAAACCCATCATTAAAGCAAATGATCTGGAAAACATTCCTAATCATTTGTCCAGTCCTGTCAGTTCCAAGTGTATTTTGCAGACTTTCAAAAATCACTACTGTAAGAAAATAGTAAAACTGTTTTCTGCATTAAAATGCTTTATTAGACATCTTCATACTACTAATTACATTTTTAAAAAAATAATTAGATTTTGCCTTAATCTACCCAAGTTTGACTAACCTTAGCACCTTCTTTCTCATATAATAATGATTGACACAAACAGCATACATTGTGCTCTTTGCTGTTGTTCATCATGCAGTATTTTCAGATCCCTGCTTCACCAATCTAATATCAGAATCACAGAATGGTTAAGATTGGA
>NW_008703258.1:0-2150 GCF_000695815.1 Acanthisitta chloris
GGAGGGAGGAAGGGAGGGAGGGAGGGATGTGGAGGCAGAGAGGGAGGATATGCAGCCCTGAGCCTCCAGGGAGCCCACCCTGCACCCATGCCCCAGTTCCCTCCTTTCCACCTCAAGATGCTCCTTAGCCCTGACCTCCAGATGCTCTGCCCCCAGGTCAGTGGGCACTGGACAGTGGCAAAGGTGGCAAGGCCAAGCTCGCCACCCTACCATGATGCTGCAGGCCCCAGGCCACGAAGAAACCAGTCTCCTCTGTCACGACCACTCACAACTGGTGTGAGCAGCCGTGCAAGCACAAATCTTCCACCACTGCTCTCTGTCCCACACAACAAGCAGATCACAGCCCAGTCAGGGCACCCTGAACCCAGCAATGAACGACAGCTCAGGCTGGAGCACAGACACATGTACAGGGAGCTCCTGAGCCCCCAGACTCACCTGTTTGTGCATCTCGATGTTCAGGCCGTAGGACATCTCGTAGTACTGTGAGGGAGAGAAGGCAGCATCAGTGTGGCTCTGGAGACCAGGGGAACTCATAACCAGAAAGTTCTCTCCAGCACTGGTGTGTGGGATCAGCCTGGCCACAAATGGCCATGGCCAGGCCAGGGGAAGAACACGGTTCCCCAGCTCCTCTCCAGGAGGACACACTGCCACAACCTGCAGGATGACACAGTCCTCCCAGGGCTCCCACTCCTGGGAACAGGGACACCCCACACAGGAGCAGCTTTGCCACCACAAGCTGTGGCAGCAAGTCCTGCTCAAACACCATGGCTCGTTTTGGGGAAAAAACAGACAATAACAGCCAGAGGAACCAGATCTCAGGGCCTGGCCACACAACTCAAAAGCAAGGGGAAGTCAAAGCATCCCAGAGCTACATGTGCTTTGATGGTTCAGAGGAGATACCCCCCACACCCTCCTCCTTTCAGGTGGAGCTCACTAACCATGACATAATGACGCTGGATTTCTGTTTTTTCTGTTGCCAGCTTTTCGCATTCTAACTTCAAGCTGTAAAAATAAAGAGAGGAAGGGAGAGGGAGCGACCCCCCTGATCCCCCCACTGACAGGATCTCTTGGGCTGGACAGAGCATGAGCCCTCCCAGTGCACCACATGCTTCAGCCTCCTGCTCTCAGCTTCTATCCCATCTCCCAGCACAAGCCAAGAAAACCACCTGAAAGAGGGTGGGAAGGGGCCGATAAAGAGGAGATGGACAGCAAAGGGATCCAGGCGTCAGGGAGCAATTTGCACACTCTTAACCCCCTCCCCAGCATCTGCTTCCCAAATGGAGTGAGCTGCAAAGCTGAGCTGCGTTTCAAACCTTGCTCTGCCCCGCACGGTGTGGGGAAAGGAGGTGATCCTGGCCAGCAGCCGCAGGGAGCAAGAGGAACTCCAGGTCTGCTAAGTGATGGCTCTGGCTCAGCCCAGGAGCCAGGCACTGGAAGCCAGCACCTCATCCCAGGCCCTTGGGCAGGCAGAGGCTGAGTTTCCCCCTCAAACAGTGTCACTCGGAGTTACCAGGGTGGTGCTTGGCACAGACTCCTCCAGATGGACCAGTGCCCACAGCCAGGCAGGATGGTGCTGCCCACCCGGTGCCCAGCACCAGCAGGAGCCCACTGTGTGCCAGCACCAGCAAAGTGCCCAGCTCCCTCTGACAGCTTCTCACCTGTGATATTGGTTCTGCAGGAACTGGAATTCCTCCTTGATGCGGTCCAAGGTCTCTGGGTAAGTCAACTTGAGGGACTGGGGAGTGCTGGGGATGGCACTGGTAGCAACTGCAGTTCCTGAGGCAGCAGAGGGTGCCTGGAGATGGGCCTAGGCAGAGGATGGGACCCTCAGGGTCACTGCTGCTGCCTGGCAAGGCTGGCACATCCCTGGGGGTTTCCTGCACCCCAGGAAGAGGCTATGGGCACATCCAGCAGAGCAGCACGTGGAGAAGGTGACAGAAGGTGTTACTGGAGAGGAAACTGGTTACAGCCAGGCACCAGGGGCAACCAAACACCACCTCCCCAGCACCAGTCTGGCCACCGAGCCAGAGAGGACTGATGACGACTGGTGGCACCGACATGGTACCAGTGCCCTGTCCTCGCCCAAGTGCCACATGGCTGAGCCTCCTGCCCAACCATCACCGTCCCACCCCGTGGATCCTCCTCTCAGC
>NW_008703259.1:0-2142 GCF_000695815.1 Acanthisitta chloris
TCCATCCTTCCATCCTTCCATCCTTCCCGTGCCTTGGTCCATGGCATGGCCCTGCCCGTCGAAATGGGACGAACACGCGACCCGAGAAACCTTCTTGTGCTTTTTTTGAAAGCAAAAGCCACAGAGTGCTTCCAGCGCCATCGCTCTCCAGTCGTGCGCTTTCCTTGCCGTGTAACTCATCGGTTCTTCGCTTATAGAATATGATAGGTGTTCATTACTGATAATTAGTGTGTTTGGAATCAATTTGTGCTTGTTTTCCAAATCAGTCCTCCAAGCGCTGGAGTGAAAATAATCGCTGAAAACAAAAGTAGTTAGCTCGAAGCATCGGGAATGATTTGGGTGGAGAAACAAAAAACTTGGAAGGATTTAAAGGGTGAAAGATAAGGCAGCTGACCTCCCTGTGGTCATTGACTTCCTTTTGGAAGTGCGAGGCACAGCTGATACTGCAGAGGATCAGGTTTTATTGGGCTCCATTTGTTGAGGAGTCTGTACCCACAGCTGTATAAAAGATGAATAGAATCTCGCGCAGGCGACTTCGCTGCGGTGGCTCAGCACATTATTGTTCCAGCTTGTTGAGCCTTATAGAGCGGGAAGGGGATCGAGGAAGGGATTTGAATAACATTGCGGTTCAGAAAGAGATTCATAATTTTAGTATAATCAGCATGTTGGTCTGCCTCATAGTGACAGGTTGAGTTTATTTCCCAGAGACTGTTCTGTGAAACAGGCCATTAAAACTAGAAAGCCCTACACAGGGAATGGCTGCGTAGTTTCCGCAAGACTCGTGGTTCTATATCTGTCCATCCTCCTCTTCTTTTGGATGCTGTCTGGATGCTGTGGGTACAGTAATTGTCATTCATTAATCCAGTGTAATTTAATGAATCAAACCCATGTTTTAAGGATTTCTGTGTTACACATAAAAACGAGCGCTGATTATGTTTAAGCGGCTGTAGCATGGCACAAACTTGTCTCTCAGAGTTATGTAGAAAAAGCAGATGTTTTTAAAAAGCCAGTAAAACTGCAGAATGCTTTGGCAGTATTTCGGTTTCATCAAAGGACATGGTGCAATTGACTTGTGTAGCACCAAGTTTTCACACTTCGAATTTATGATGGTCTGTAAAAGATAAAGGCAATTTTAAATGTTATTGCTGTCTATACACAGTTATTTTCTTCAGCAGGTTTTAAAAATTTGTGAGAAATGGTCAATTGTTTGACATTCAATGTTGTTTGTTCAGCAGCCTTTTGTATTTCAAGCATATCTTTTAATATTGAACCTTAACAAGAAGGGCACTACTTCCCATGTAGTGCTACACGGGCTGGATGAACTGTCATATCATTTATTGATTCCATAACCAGTTATCTCACTGAGATGTCTTTTATAAAAACTGCTGATAGTGATTTGGGAGAAGGGAGGGGGAAAAAAAAAGAAAAGAAAACGCTGTTCTACCTAGCAGTATTATATACGAAATACTGGGAAACCATCATGTCTGGGTAGAGCTGCAGTTATTTATCATTCCTCTACCTTAAACATATACCTTGCATTGACCTGATTTGGGGATTTTGTTTGGTACTTTTGACAGGTTAAAAAAAAATAATTCATTGACTAGTAGCATATGTTACAAAATATTTTGAATTTGTATCACCAGCAGATTCAGAATAGGTGTCAGCAACATAAGGTTGAATCCAGCAATCAATGCATTTGATTTTACTATAATCACTAAAACCTTCAGATCTTGAGGTGCCAGCTATTTCAGGAGAGCTGTAAGGAGAGTTGTACTGAACAGTAACTGAGTGAACCTCTCTAATAGTGAGGGATAAAGGGCTGAGTTTTTCTCTTTTGTTTGCTGCTTTTCTGCTTTTTTTTCCCCCAACTCCTGGTAACAATACATAGTTGGTTTCTGCTTTGAACTAAGAGTATATTTATCCTTTTTGAGACTTAACGGTGATGGTTAAAGATGTTACTACCCCATCTGCTCACAACCAGTTCTGCCTGGTGGGATAGTTCATACAAATTCCTCCCCATTTGCTGTAGAAAAATGGTTTCATCAATGAAAGCCCATCAATGTAAAGAGTTTAATCTGTCTGAACTTGCTGAGTGTAAGTTTTACTGTTTATATCATAACTAATATTTATAATATATATTTA
>NW_008703260.1:0-2148 GCF_000695815.1 Acanthisitta chloris
TATGTATGTATGTATGTATATATATATTATATATATACACATCAAGAGACAAAGGGAAGCTAAAAAATAATGGCCAGGAAGAAGAAAAGGTTCATAGAAAAGAGTTAGGATTTGAAGAAAAGAACAAGCTAGTGGTGTGCACTCCATGAGAAACAGAGAAATTAGAATTAGAAAGGGACTGAGAAGACTATGTGCAGAAGAGGAAAAGTATGGAGGATACTTTTATAAGACAACATGTTTTCAAGTAAGGGAAAACAAGAATAAAGTAGGTCTTGGAAAGGTACCAAGTCATAATGTTTTGTCACAGAATCATATTGTTAAAAACTATTTCTTCTCATATTAGAAAGTGCACATGTAGTTTTGCAGTCCTGTGAAAACAGGTAGAGTGTGCTAAATAATATGATAATAATAGTATTGCATGGGTTTTGTTAGAAGATCATTGATAGATGGTATTCATTACATCTAAATAAATCATGGGCAACGTGTTTTTCTGTAAATAAATAAACTCAATACTACTAACATAATACTGTTTTTCCACAAACATATCAGTTCTATGTTAGTAGAGGCTAGTGTTAGGTGAAGATGGTGAAAATGGATAAACTTGTTCACTGAGATATAATTTTACATCAAGGAAAATACCATGCAGCAGTTTTCAAAATAACATGGAGATGACTATGGGAATAACAATGACAATACTAATGACATCAATATTAAGGGAGAAAAAAAAGGACAATAGAATGAATTCAATGGTAGGAGAGAAAATACCTGAAGTTTAGTGTAAACTCTGTATACTGAATTTCTTTCCAATGAATGCTACATCATCTTTTAATAATCTATCAACAGAGATAATGAAAGAACAGATGACAAAAACTGTAAGAAACTCATAGCAGAATAAGCTCTTCCTGATTTTGGTCACAAGGACTTGGTTCATGTATAAACAAATGGGAGAGTTTCTTAACTTTGTGGTTATAGAGATAATTCTGTATATATTGGCAAGAGGTGAAAGAAAGAATCATCTTGCTACAGTTCAGCTATTGGACAGTTAAGCCATCTAATCTAGGCTAATGACTTGGGCTTTCTAAACATAATCTTCATGATGTTTTCATAGTGGTTGACGTCAATTAATATTTAATGCCAAATACCTATGTTATAGTAGGAAGAATTGCTGCCTGAAACGTATGCTTCTGGTATAGACAGAATATCTGACTTTTTCATATACATTTAGTAAGATCAACATGAACTTTAGTGATGTTTCCAAGGTAGAGGAGGTACCTTTTCATTGTGCTAGGCAGAGATGGAAACTTTCCAATAGTAGAAGTGGAAGGATGAACAGGAAGAGAAATGACAACTTCTGTGTTTTCTGTTGGCTTTCCCTTTCTACTCAGATACAGCTCTACACACTACAAAGTAAATATGATAGATTATGTTAGATTTCTGGAAGCTCTTTGATGCAAGAAAATATAATTAACTGAGATGGCTTTGAAGTTCTGCATGTAGTAGAATGATAGGGGCTGTCATGCAGATAATTTAAAGAAATTTATTTTACTTCCCTTTTTATCTAAGAGAAAAGCATTCACTTATTCTCAGATTTGTCTTGGAATTGTTAAAAGACCATGAGAGGTGATTTGATTTTTATCATTTGGGAGTGTGGGCTTGGAAATGGAGGACCTTTTTAACTGAAGAGAAAATTGCCTGCAAAACATTTGATTTCTTTTTCAAGCCTAGCTTTTCTACTTTTCCTGATGCATGTTTTGGCAACAAATAGATAAAGTCGAAAAAGTAGTGATAAAAAAACCCAACACAAAACTCAAGTAACTGACATCGACGCATCTTTTTCAAGCTTGTGTGTGTATAGAATGGAATTATTCTTTGTAGTATATCCTCTTCTAGTTTGTGTAACAGTTTTAGAATTTGCGTTTCCAAGGCAATAGAATTTCAGAAGTCTCTTTCTTAGGTTTCTACATTTTGGTGTTGGTTTCTGCTTAATATTTACTCAGCTCTTGTTTTTGTTTTGCAAATAAATCTCACTACTGCTTTTGTTCTTCTTACTGTGTACATCTTATGTTACAGGTTTGTCAGTATCTCTGATGTGAGATTACAGTCCTTTTTCAGTAATTGTCTGGGGGAACATAACCTCTATTTTTTCCA
>NW_008703261.1:0-2109 GCF_000695815.1 Acanthisitta chloris
TACCTGCTCTAGGGGTATTCCTCAACACTGATGAGTGACCATTTCAGCTAGAGACAAGCTGTGCAGGGCTTTGAAAGCAAACTCACTGTGTAAGTATGGTGGAGAAGGCAAACCAAGATGAAGTTATGATAAGGATACCTTCCTGATAGTATCTGGAGGATCTGACAGCATGTCAGTACAGCACATCAGGAGGGGAAAGTAAGCTGCAGTACTGGTAACAAGGGGAGAACTTGTGCTCTGCAGCTACATGAAAAGGTCACACCTTGAAAAGAGCCTGCAAGATACAACTGTGATGTGAGGCTCCACAGAGGAATCAAGTCCAAGAAAGGCCAGGATGCAGGCCAGAGTAACAAAACAAAACATCAACAATGTCCTTAACAATAAAGAAAGAACTCATAACCTCTCACTCAACAGCTCTGAGCTAATTTCCAAGTGTGAGGAGATTGATGACAGATAACCATGATTTTAATCTAGACAAGAGACAGATCTGTAGACTTCCCTACCCTAGGAAGGCAACTCAGCTCCTGCTTTGAAGTCTTGCCCTAAGAACAGAAAACAAGGAGACCAGAAACTTCTCTCCTGAGGCTCCTAAAAAAAAAAATCTGGAAAAGGAACAAGAATGTTTTTCCAAACAATGTATTGAAACAACAGTTAAAATTAGGAGGAGAATTACCAGAAGACAACCAGAGTCAAGGAAAGGCAAGAGTTTAAGAAAAGTGACTGTACTAGGTGCTAGAGACAGCACGTAGCCAGTGAAGATGGGATACTATTCCTAAATAGAAGCATCACCTGGAAATGGAGTATAACCTCTCCAAATAGGAAAGCAAATCCAACAAAGCAATGAGTAAGACTGCAAAGAGGGCATACACGAAGATCATGTGAGCTGGGTGACAAAACATAGTGCAAAGTGACCTCGGAACATCCCTGAATCTTCAAGGTGAAAGGCAACTCATTCCCCTCCAGCTGCAATGATAATGTATAACTGGACATATACACTCTTAGAAAATAGGATTTCAACATAAGAAGCGAAAATAGAGCCTTGATTTCAGAAGATCACCAGGCTGGGTTATAATCACCCAATTTTCATCCACCCTACATACATGTAGTCATGGAGCAGCCACAGCAACACCCTTTAGACTACCCAGGACCTCACACCAGGACCACACAGTATTTTGGAGATCACTGCTCATGTACTGGTCTAATTCAACAGTGACACCACAGGACACAAGCCTCTTCATATGTCATGCCCTAGGTCTGTTTGAAGAGATTTTGCCACTACTTTAGAGTTGAGAGGTTTCTTTTATAGAAGACTGTGCAGTTGCTCTTTTCCTGTAGCTCTGGTCACATGTCTTTCACTTAGCAAACCTCAAAGATAGTGGGGGCAGAAGATAGGGTTTAGGAATGGCAGATATACACAAGTAATGGCTATTTATTTGAAGTTGGAAATTCCCATAATCACTACCAGAGACCTAGAAAATAATCACTTCGAGTGAAAAATAACAGCTTGTATAACCACTTACCTAAAATGTGATTTTCTCCCATTCAAACTGAGCTTTTTGATGTGCTTTATACAATAATAGTAAAAATTTATACAGCAGATAAAGTGACTCAGTGTTTGCTGCACAGATTAGATTGCTGCTGCTTTCTGTAAGCAAATCAAACCCAGAAAAATAAATGGCATTTGCATTTTGTCAATAGGAAACATGCTGTTAGGAAGAGAAATGGCAGGGATTATATTGAAGTGAAGGGCTCATTCTTTTCACAGGGGTTAGTTCAACCTTATCTATTTCACTTCTTCATTGTACCATTGTAGAGGAATGTATACAGTGCCTCCACACAGACAGGAGGTTCATGCAGGATGTACAGTGTGGCTGTGCCATCTTTCTGCAAGGCACTGGTGACTGATTCTTTCCAGCAAGTACTGTCACAGCAAGATACCATCCACACACCACATTTGCCAAACTGCTTTGGAGCTAGCAGTAAAAATAAGAGACTTGATTGCAACACAGACAGTCTTGGATTTTGGCTTCTCCAACAGTTCCTGCATTTAACAGCATAGAGAAGAGTGAAGAACACTAGAATCAATCATAGAATTTTAGGGGATGGAAT
>NW_008703262.1:0-1968 GCF_000695815.1 Acanthisitta chloris
TTTTTTTTCTTTACCAGGGTCACAAAGGCTAAATAAATGTGATGGATTTTGCGCTCCTCAATGATTCTAGTTATGCCTTGATGACTGTATCAATTGCTGTTACAAATGTGGAGCACCCATGGTTGAAGCAATAATTAAAAAGGCAAATTGCACTCGGCAGTTGCTCCTATATTATCACAGAGCTTGGACTAGGCTGTTTGCAACATCGATTACATGTGCACATACGCAACGCTCTATGGAAACAGATTTCCAAAACTACAGGAGAAAAAAATACAGAGAAAAGAACTATTATTATCCCCTCTCCAGCAGCACATATTAAAGAAGCAAGTAGCATGTAGAATGATTAGCTTTTGGTCTACCTGGAGGAAAAGAACAGAACAATTTCGACCCTGATGATGGCATTTCAACCATGATATTTTGCTGTTTTCAAGTCTGTGATGCTGCAGAAGAGATCTTGCTTTTGTGAAGATCTTACTTCATCTGCTGTACAGTTTTCATTACAACTTTGGCACCTGGAGATGAAACTACAAATAAACCATTTCTTTCTTCCCTCCTAAATGGGGCCATGTAGATGCCAGCCACACTATCGTGCACAGAACACAAAAAAAACCTTCCATGCTTCTAAGTTTGCTTCTGGTCCAAGAGTTTGGACATTTTGGGGGTTTTTTACAATGTAGTTTTCTTTTCTTTTTCAGAATGTGAATGAGCAAGACCATTTAAGTGACACTGTGATAAATGGCATGGTAACTACAAAATCTCTTGTTAATTTTTTTGCCACAAAAGTCTAGGAAATAGTGATGGATCTCAAAAGTAAACATTGTCTATGTGCATAAAAGGGTTTGCTCTTTGAACTTCACTGAGATGACACAGTCATTACGATGTGAAAGCGTGAGCATTTTCTTCTATTTTGCAACAATTGTCAAGCAAGTGAAAGCTTTATTTGATTTTCATTCACATTGAAGACAAGATTTAGTACTCCAGTGGAACAGGCAGTGTCAGAAGCATTTTAAATTGTAATGCTATCACTTTAACATCTTAAAGGCACTTTTTAGAAGATAAACTCATCTGCCTATGATGACTAAATGACACAGTAATGGAGAAGAGGTAAAGATTTTCTTATGGCAATAAAAGGGAATGCTTCACCCAGAGAAAGAAAAGTGGAGAGCTATACACTCCTTAGAAACACTTTGGAGAATCTTTCAAAATGATTGAAAAATAAATGCATATATTGTATTTATACACATAGACTAAACCAGGACTGATGCAGGTCTAGATTTCTGACAGCAACTATCACTTCAGAGAGGCAAGATTGTAAAAAAAATGAAAACACTCAGCAGAGTACCTGATGCAGGAACACAATTCCAGGAAGGAGCTGGCAGGTGATAGCTCTGGGATTGTTGAGAGCTGTTGGCCAATGCCAGCATTCCATCGATTTCCAAAAATACTTAAGTAATATAGCATAAGCAACACATATATGATGCACAGAAAAAGCTGTCTCAGCTGAAAGACCTCAAAGAGTAACATGGAAAAAAACTCCATTGTTTTCAGTAATCCTCTATGAAGCTTCCCTGGCTCTATACAATCTACTCAGCCTACATATTTTACTCTCTCCAATATATCCATAACCAAAGAGTACTGAACAAGTTGCTCCTCTCTGTCACAAACATGAATGGCAAAACTCAAAAGAGAAGATTTCGTGGGTGCATAACCACAGTGACCTACAAGTTTCCCTGGTGGCTGAATTTGTGAAACTATTGCCATGAGAAAAATTGGTCATCACAGACCTATGTGACACAACAAACACAGAATAAAATATACTTCAAGGTATGATTTGCAACTAAAAATGAACACACACCAGCAGAGCTACATGAATGGCAAGGCTCTGGCAGCCAGCACATGAACCAAAAGATTATACTTTACTATCTGGTGGTAGGTAAAAATGTGCTCAGTAAACTACAACTCCCAAAG
>NW_008703263.1:0-2120 GCF_000695815.1 Acanthisitta chloris
GCTGGTGATGAGTGGTGTCCCTCAGGGCTCACTAGAGGAAGGAGCAGCTGCTGCCTTTGCCACGTCTTCTTGCCTCAGAATGGAGTGGTACCCCATGCTCCTCTTCCTCAGGAGCTTTGTTCAGGGCAGCAGCTGCCAACTTGGTGTCTGTGGGACCCACCAGGGCAGGACATGTACTGTGCAGGTTTCAGGCTGCCTCTCCTGCCACCTCTGTGCCCACGCTACTGTTACAGCTTGTCTTGTCCTGCAGTCCAGTGTGAGGGTCTTCACCACTCACCGGGCCCAAGGGGTTGTCCCAGATGTTGTAGCTTAATCATCTTCTCATTATAGTGCTCTTCATCTCATCTTCTGCTTGGGACCACTCTGGGTACCTGTTCACTTCCCATTGGGACAGCTCCTGTACTCTTGCATCTCACTGGGACAGCTCTTGGTATCTCTTATCTGTCCATTGGTGCAGCTCTTTGTATCTCTCATCTTCCAGATGGTACAACTCTTTTTCTACTAGTGTTGCTTTTACAAATAAGCAGATCAAGAACATAAATGTTGTCTAATTGTCTCCTTCATTTTTAACCACTGTTCATTTACATGGAATAAAATTTAACTTTTAGCAGAGGACTGAGCAGTAGATCTAAGCACACTGACAAGCACTGATTGGCCTTGTGTGCATAGAATTTAAACTTGGTCAGTCTTTTTCATCTCAACAATAGCACTGTCTGGCACTGATTCATGCCTAGATGTTCTTTGCCACCTGCAGTGGAATGAGATGTCTGACCAGCCAACCCAGCCTGTGTGAGAGGAAGCTAACAGGTAATGTGCTTTATTGAGCTTTATTGTTTCCCCACTATGTGTTTACTCTGCATCACAGAGAATCCATTTGTCAAATATTAATTGAATTCTCCAACATTTGGTGGATTTGCATAACTATTATGAAATGGAGCATTATGTCTCTTGGTATTATACCCATTTCCCTTAGATGGTGACTCTTTGATCCATTAATCATGTTTCCTGTATCCTCCCACAGAAACTTAATTGCTCACATCCTGCAGAATCCACTCACAGAGAAAGAAATTAGCTCTATGTAAATCTAAGGTTATTACCTTGCCTCCATAAACATAAAACAATTAAATTATCCTCTAAAAAGGACAGTGATGAAATTCCAGATGAACGTTGATCACCCAAGGAAGCACATTGAGGCAATTTTATTGGGCCAGTGATAAAAAAGTGGGTTTGCCCTATCAAGGACATTACTGTGGCAAATGATATTGCTGTCTGTCTTTCTCTGCTAGCACTGCTGTCCCCTTTACTGAATTCAGTATTACTTTAATATCTGAAACAAAGATTTAGGTTCAATAGATGCCTCCAATTTTAGGACTGATGTAGACTCATACTAGTTGGGTATATCACCTGAGCTTTACTGAAACCTCAAGGTATGATCTAAAGATGTGAGCACATCATTAGTGAACCACTTAAAGTCAAAGCTGCAGCTATCTAGCACTAGCTGATAGGAAATGCTGAGGAAAGGAATATATCTTGAACTCCACCTCTCAGATCTATAGGGATATGATTTTCAGAAAATATATCTTTAGCCTCAATCATTCAAAAAAAATGTAAAAAGTACTGTGTAAAGCTGTTTTCCCAACAGGAGCAGGCAGTAGGAACTGCATATACTTAACAGTAGTTTGGTGGTCACAGCACTTGTGGAGGAAGTGGGAAAGCTTCAATGATCTTTCATACAAGTCAGAGTCAGCTCCCACAGAGATGTTCTAACCACCAGGCATAGCTCTTTCTAGGAAGGTGGGATCATCAGCCTCTGCCTGTGAAGCCATGCTGCTGTGCAAACGGTAATTCACTATTAGTTTGGCCATATAGAGAGTAAGCAGATAACTAATCAAGCAGTTCAGGCAGAAATGTGGAAAACAGGACGTTTGATCTCCAACTGCCTCTTCTCTCCAACCAGAGAACAAAATAGTAACATGTTTTGTGCAGAACCCTGTGCACTTGTTCTGTACTTTGAGAACACTAGATGTCAACTTACAGGTGTTTTTTTTAAAAAGGAATTCCTGAAACTTGTTCAGGTTTATATTCTGAGCCATTCAGTTCTGTCAACATTAGAACAGCTT
>NW_008703264.1:0-2080 GCF_000695815.1 Acanthisitta chloris
TGTAGATGTGGCAGTTAGGGGCATGGCTTAGGGGTGGACTTGGCAGTGCTGGAGTAATAGTTGGACTCTATGACCTTTTAGGTCTTTTCCATACTACATGATTATATGATTCTATGGATTAATTAGAACTGCTTTTCAAAGAGGTTTATGCTTCTGACTGACACCAGGTAACTTTTATCTAAGCATCTTAAAATCTGAAAAACAGTGTGTGACAAAGAATGCTGAAAGTATCTTAAAGAGCAGCTTATAAAACAGAGTATTAGTGCTGCATTAAGTGCACTTACTTACATACTTAAGGAAAGAGACACATAAATCAAAAAAGCAATGGTCAGGCAACAAAAAAACCCACAAACACGCCCTAAAATAAAATATTCGGCAGATTGATTTTTGTTGCAAAAATTGGCACAGTACTTCAGTTTCAGAAATTTATGCTTTAAAGCACTCTGGTACTAACCTTCAGTTTGCTTAATAGTTCATATTTATGTAACAACTCCCAGTGCAGCTGCTGACATTGACTATTTTTATTATTTTTTTTTACTGCTATCTGTAGCTAAGTCTCTACCATCTCTTGTCGGTAGATGGACATATAGCTTTGAGTTTACCACACTTCTAGCTCAAAAGATCTGCACCCACACTGACTGCAAAGGCAGAATTCAAGTGTATTTGATTCCCAAATATGTATCTGTGTTCCTCTGTCTGATGAGCCAGCTAGCTCACTGTAGAGTTGACCTAGAGTGAATGTAGGGAAGAACTGAGAATAATCAGCAAATTTGGGCTTGAAATAAAAGTTTAGCTGAGGTACAGAGATGAAACAGGCACTTACACTACAGCAATAAAAGACTAGAATACAAGTTCTAATGAGAAATAAAAAGGCAATGAAGAACAAAACAAAGGGTGTAAAAATGGGCTCAACACATGAAAATCTGAAAGGAGATCCAAAGCTCCGTTCCAGTCCTGTGTTCTTCAGTTGCAATATCCTTTGTTAGTGGAATAACACTATAAAATATATTTATTAGACCAGGCTCAGTTTGAAAAAGGTCAGGATTTTTTTTCATGCCATTCAAACTGCAAAGTTGTTCCACAACTTCTTAGAAAATCAGAGCTAACCCAAGTCTTCCTGTATCAGTGAAGAACAAAACTTAACCTGGTCCTGCATGCAAACACTCAAGAATGCTTTGCTTCAAAGACAGCAAATATTTACATGCTCTTCTTTAATCATTCCACAAATTCCTGTGTATACTCCTGAGAGTATTTACTGATTTCAAATTATCTGACAGATGGTTTTTGCTCCACATCAGTGTCAGCTGGCTGCCTTGTCATTTGAATTGCACTGTGCTACATGGCCAAGAGGAGCAATCATGCAACTTCACAGAACTTACTGATGTCCAAATACACTTTAACTGATTTGCTGTAGTAACTTCAGTGCTGTTGTGTTAATAATACAACTATAGATGGGATGGGAGGTACTGTATAAATTGAGGTACCATCTTACAGAAGTCTGTATTTGCAAAGCCTTGTAACTGCCATTCTCACCATTTAGACTGGTAGTGGTGAAGGCAAGATGTCTCTCTCATGGGGAGTTACTGGTTTTCCTAATGTTTAAGAAACTTTCAGCTAAAACAGTTTAACATCAAAACAGTTGAACACCTTGACGAGAACAAGAGTATAAAAATGTGCAGTTTTTCCTTATGTTAAAAACTCTGGTAACCCCTTCTTTGAGAAGAACTAATGCATGAAGCCTCTGAAACTAAGAACATCTGGATAAGGAGACTAACAAAGAAACAGAAAAATCTGAGAGATGAATAAATGGAGTGATTAAGTGGGGAAAACTGGGCTTGGGCAGGACTGTGCTGCTGGAAAGAGAACAATACAAAACAGTCAAGCCTGACTGGAAAAGGGTGAAAATGTAGCAGACGTGATTGATGCCAAAACTCTATGTTATTTATATACCCACATATGAAACTGAGATTGAATGCCAACTTCAAGCAAACAGAATTTAAATTCAACAAAATACTTCACTCCATAGCAATTCTATCCCTGCCCATGGCAGGAAGGTTAGAACTAGGTGATCTTTAAGGTC
>NW_008703265.1:0-2077 GCF_000695815.1 Acanthisitta chloris
ATCTATTTAATTGAAGTCCCATTGATTTCAAGATCCTTTATGTTAAGTATTTGGGTTAGTGCTTTGCTGAT
Organism: Acanthisitta chloris; assembly: GCF_000695815.1. Classification (NCBI taxonomy): domain Eukaryota; kingdom Metazoa; phylum Chordata; class Aves; order Passeriformes; family Acanthisittidae; genus Acanthisitta; species Acanthisitta chloris. The sequence goes on from NW_008703265.1 coordinate 72, forward strand.
TCATTAGATGATAAAGTCATTTCAGTCAATACAAATGTTTTATGAGAGGAATTGCATCTGTTTTGGCAGCAAAAGAAGAAATATAAGTAGAGGTAATGATATAAAATAAAGTTAGATACATTGAAATAAGAAATGGTAATACATTTTTTAATTGAGAGTCATTAAGCACTGGCACCAGAATACCTGACTTTTCCCTTTTAAAGTCATCATGTCAAGACAAATTAAGATTAAATTCCATTTAATTTTACTTCATCTATAATGTTGCTCACAGTCTTATAAGTCCTTCTGGTATTGAAATCTATACATTATATCCTTTGACACTGATACATTAGAAGACTAAGATCCCCTTCCCTGCATTATATGTTGTTCAATTTTTTTAGTTTTTTATCCAGCATACCTCAGAGGTATGTTTTCCCTTAGACCTGTTCCCAAAACTCATTTTGGTGTAAAAAGAGCAGAAGCATATGCATGAAAATGAAGGTGTAGCACTAGCCACCTCCATAGCCTATATATGTAAAGGACACAGCCAGTTTTAATCAGATTTCAGTAATTTCTATTAGTATTTGCCTAATATTCTTGCATTGCACCTACCCAAAACTAGGTATTGTGTTTATTAACAAAATATGTCATGAACTACCTTAATACCTACGAATAGATGTGACTTCAATAGGAGGATGTGAAGATCTAAGATGCTGCATGTTTCTCATCTTTGTGTTTTTTTATGCAGAGTGGTAAAATACGCTCGACACTACAAAAACAGATAACACCTCTAGGATAACAGCATGCCTGAATGCACCAGAACAGAAGTGATGGAGCACTGGGAAAAGGGATGAACTTTTCAGAGAAGGAAACTGACAAACAAGTAATTAAATTTGGGAAAAAAAAGAGTAGAAAACAATAAAAAAACTGAAAAGTTAAATGCTATAGTGTCCTTTGAAATTTTTAAAGTTAAATACATAACTAAATCAGCAGAAAGTTAAGGTTCATAGCAATGATGGTGATGATTTATTTCTGAAGGTATATTGCAGGGTATTATAACAATTACTATGCTGCCTTAGGCTAGTGTTTTAAGGATCGTTGTACTTTTATTTCGGTATCTCAAGACATATGGATTTGATAAAGAATGATGAGCTCAGTAATTGCTCTGGGTCTGAGAAGCCTGAAAGATTTCTTTATTCAGTGGTGTATTTTCAAAATTCTTATTACTAGAGGACATATTCTGTGCTGCCCTCTCCCAGGGGTTCCCAAGGCTGGGGAACTGAGCAGCTGAAGAGCCACAGTGTCTGAGACTTCTCAGTGCTATTTTCACCTACAGTGAATTTGTATTCCTTAACTGTTGCTTCCCTAAGCAGAGGAAAAAGAAAAAAAATTCATCTTTTCCATCTAAAGCTCAAGCATTAATAATAAAAGCTACATTTCTTCCTTCTATATCAAGTTTTTTTTTTCCCCATCATAGTTAACATAGGTCATTTCAGGTATATTTACTTAAACAAGAAAATCTTGTTATGCAGATCAGGTCAGCAGCAGTGACTGTGACAGAAAATCAATAGGGGAAAAGAGCAATACTTTGGCAAAGGGAGGAAAGAGATTGCTAAGTATTTTTGCTGTCACTTGCCTTGATTGTTACTTTCCTACATCCAGGATAAAACCCAAAAATTAAATTCTAGGCATCAGCTCCCATCTTATTTTCTTTAAAATATTTTGACATATTTATCACCTAGGAAATAATGGAAAACTAAAGGAATAAAATAAATCCAAAACGAAACACCAATCCCTTCCCTTTAATTATTTTTTTCTGTGAAATTATGGAAAAATAATACAGAAAATGCTGAACAACTCTGGCTACTGCATTTCACAGAAATATATGTCCAGGCACCCAGATCAGAAAAGTGCAGTTAGCATAGCTAATAACTTTAAATATAACTCTTAAAATTAAGCATTTTTCCCCCTTTCAGCACACAGTATAAAAAAATATGTAGAAAATTCCTCACAACTTTTTTTTTTTT
>NW_008703266.1:0-2178 GCF_000695815.1 Acanthisitta chloris
AAGTAGAAAGGCAAAGCTCCTCTCCAGCAGGCGACAGACTGCAGTGACACAACGAATGGTTTGTGAAGTGCCTCATTTCAACACTGGGGTGGGAAAGGTTTTCCACTTAGGCAGCAGTTCTCAGCAGTCAGTTTGGCAGTTCCATTGCTGTAGCAGCTGCACTTTGATACACACAGCTACAACCAGTGACTCCTCAGAGTGTTAGCAGGTATTTAGGCCAGTGCTCTCCAAACCCGGAGCATGTGCTTCCAGCAGAAACACAGTTTGGGGTGTGCACCCCCAGTACAGATATGGATAAGTGATATACATGGCTCACTGCATTAATACACTACGTACCTTACAGATCATACAAACACAGCAGGTAAAAGGGATGAAACCCACGATTTAAAAGGTATTTCTAGTCTTACTAACAGTACAAAAATACTTTTGTCACGTGCCCACACCCCTCTCTGCACTCCAGCTTCAGAGTTTCCCACACCAATGCTTCCTTTGGCTTGACAATCACACACGGCAGTGACATTTGTTCTGCCTGAATAAATCATCAGCAATGTCTCAGTAACACCTAAATGCAGTGACTCAAGTTCACACAGGGACATGCAATCACCTACCAAACCCAACCCGCAGGATCACTGCTCCTACAGTTCCAAAAGGTGGGCAAGAGCAAACAGGGGAGAACAATTTTTCTGACAGGTTAAGCAGTGAAAGAAGAGACATAATCTCATGAATATTATCATTTCTCTTGAAGCACAGCACTGCCCACATGCATCTCCTTAGTCACACAAGCAGCTCCTAGCGTTCTGGCGACGGCAGCTCGAGCTGCTGGGGACAAACACAGGGTCGAAAGTCCCAGACTGAGACAAGCCACTTACATGTCATTGTGCAGCAGATACAGAGCCAGAAGTTGGCCATAAACAAGGGGTGCTGCAATGCCTCCAGGGGCCTGAAACACAGACACAAGGTGTTTGGTTACATATTAAGAGCAGCATCTTACACAACACAGCAGGAAGACAAGTTTAATGAAAACTGAACACTGCAAGACAAGTGGAATTTTTTTCATATCACATAATAGATCCGGGCAAATTCTTTTCTATCCATGCAGTTGTCTCGTATGATGAAGCACCAACTTGCACATGCCAGAGGTTTTACTTGGAAAACCCGTTTTGCTGCAGGAATAAAGTAAGGCCACATCTTCCATTCCTCTTATCTTAGGCTCGTGAGGGTGGCAGCTGTTGGCTTTGCAGTTCCTCACAAACAGCTGGTTTGAAAAAGACCTTAAATCACTCCTGATTTCATTTCTCTTGAGCTCAACTTCACTCAGGGCACTCCAGCACAGCAAAGCTGCTCTGCTCACCTGAACTGCCCTTAAAAACCCAAGCTAAGCTTGGACACTTGCCACACTTGAGCAGAGCTCACAACTCATACAAGCGGGAGAAAAAATGAATCATAACAAAGTTATAAAATTCTGAAAGTCTAGAACCGTTTAAAAGCTAAGCAGATTTCCAGTAAGGCTTTAGCAACGTATCAAGGGACAGTGCAGCAAGCAGTCACGTGTAGCTCTGCCACCCGGCACAGGGGCACTCTCCTGCTTCCCTGTGCTCCGGTGCCCCTGGCACGAGGCAGCAGAGCTCCTGCTTCCAGCACAGCACCGTCCCTCCAGCTCCCTGACCCTCTGCCGCAGGACTCGGGGACACCAGGAAGCTGCAGCTCCACGCTGAGCACACAGAGGCTCCTGGGCTCAGCACAGCAGCAGGCACCCCCTCCCGTTCCGGGGTAGATTTCCCACTGCAAAGCTGTGTGCCGAGTCCACAGCACAGTCCTGCGGCTGGAGGAGATCCCAGACAGGCTCACCTGTCTCCCCTCAACTGCTAGGGCAGCAGCTCCTCAAATCAGCATCACTGAAGAGCTCCTGGAGAGAAAAACTCACAGTTTACCCTTTCCACAGCGGGATGTGTGAGCTTCACATTTGGAAAAACACCGGAAACTCTGCCAAGGGATAAATGACCAGTGAGTATCACCTGGGAAGAGCTTTTAGCATCTGCATAGTGCCCCTCATCTAGCCCAGGCTCCTGCCTGGGGTTCGGCAGTGCTGCAGCCAGGCTGAAGACTTATCAGGCAATTTAAACCACCGTGGAGCTAACTGATGCAGGGGAATGCTCCCAGCCTGGCTCGGGGCTCCAT
>NW_008703267.1:0-2187 GCF_000695815.1 Acanthisitta chloris
TGTTGTAAACATGAGGGCAGGGCAAGGGGAAATTAACTCAAATTGTTACTGAGCTGGCAGTAACCACAGCTCCCACCTCACTGCTCATGCCTGGGGCATCACTAACCTTGAGGTGTTCAGGGGTGTCTCGTTGCTTGCCAGAGAGCTCCAGGTGAGGGGAAGGTGATGTGAACTCCCCAGGTTTAGGAGGTAAAAGCAAGGATGGTCAGAGAGGGAGAGAACCTGCACTGAGGAGGGAGAGAAACTAAACAGCATGAACTGACCACAGGTGGAGGATGAGTGTGAAATTTCCAGTGCTCAGGGGATCAGCAGAAGAAGTGAAGGCACTCAAAGAGTCAGAGCTCAACTGGACACAATCTGCTCTGTGGTTGTCCCTTTCTGGGCAAAGTGCAGAACCAGAAAAGTCCAAAGGTTCCAGAGAACTCCAGAACTCCTTCATCCCTCCCAACTTCTCTCCTCTCAGGCTGCAGGAGGGCTCAGAAAGCTGCAATCTCCCCTTGTCTCCCTGTTTGCATCCCTTAACGTGGGGCATGAGCAACACCTCACGAGCAGGAGGTGAATGCTGTTGGATAGACTCTTTTTTCCACAGGGACAACCTACTTTCTTCCTACTTTGCCCACAGAAGACCTTGGCCTGTGGTGGGCTGGTTCCCAGACAAGGATGGGGATGCAAGAAGTTGGGTTGTTCCTCTGGCAGAAGTTGGAGGAGACACTCCTTGGGGCAGCAATAAGCCATTCCCTGCTGTCCATGCTGCTCTGTCTGTTTTCACCTGGCTGCTTGTCTCAGACTTCATATTTCCAGCTCATTTAAGCTGCTTTATTTCCTTAAGGAGACACAGTGGAGATTGTAACCAGAGTTGATAGATCCTTAGACTTTGACCTCAACGTTTATCTGCTCAGGCTTGAAGCTCTGTTTTCTCCAGGCTGTGCAGAGGAGAAGGAACTCGATTTCCCTGGGAGACAGATTCTTGTTTAAAGGCAGAGGGTGACTCCATGTGGAATGCCCTCCTTGGGGATGCTGATCCTTAAGTTCAAGGTTTATTCACCTTGGGATCAGCTATTCCCTCCTCAGTGCCCTGAATTTGTCATTCCACCACACAATGTCCCAGGTTTTGCTTCTTTCTCCCTCAAAAGAGAGATCACAGAAGTGATTGGGCTGTGTGACAAGGCTGAGCCCATAAGATGTCCAGGAACTGCAAGCCATCATTTCTCCCATCACAGGGAAATGGCCCAGAGCCATCAGAAGGGAGAAAAAAATCAAAGCTGCTCTAATAGCAGCCCATTAGCTCCTGCCAATAGTTCTGTTAACACACACCAACCCTCCTGAGGTGCTTGGGAATCAGACATGAAATGAAAGGTGCTGTCATAGAGGAGAGCTTGTATTTAGTGTTTCTTGTCCAAGTGGAGAACTGGGAAGTGGAATTGGAGACAGTGGGTCCTGCAGGCTTAATGGAATAGATTGAAAAATGCATTTGGAGTGTGGAAATGGTGCAGTTGGGCTCATTTGGGATTCCAGTCGTACAGGCAGCGACACTGGGGAGGATTTAGCTTGCCAATCAACATCTTATTTATTTCCTCTGAACAGGATATCTTTATTCCATAGTTGTCTCTGCTTCTGACATCTATGGAGATTGCAAAATGCAGCAGTGTGGTGGGTTTTTTTTTTTTTGGGTGCTTGTTTTGTTTGGTCCAGAGGAACATGAGAAGAAGGAAAATATGGAGAGCGAGGAGAGAGCTCCTTGGCAGGCTGGAATGTGCAGATCACCTCTGGGTCACACAGCTGTGGCTGCTCAAATCCTGGGATTACAGGGTGGTGAGGCTGGAGCTCAACTCAGCTCAGCTTCCCAGGGATCGTTGCTTGGTCCAGGGTAGAAATCTCTGCCTAAATGCCTTAGGGTGGGTGAGGAGAGGAGGACAAAGCCAGACTGGGACAGAACATGCAGCTTTGTTGTCCTGCATGCTCTCCCCATGTGAAGCAGATCCCAGAAGGTTCAGATCTGATGGCTGCTGGGACATGAGCAATGGCTCAAACAGGGATCTGCTCTTGGCAGACTGCACCAGGGACAAAAACCCTTTGGGAAAGACTTGTGGGCCCAGAGCCTGAGAGGCTATTTGAAGCCTCAGCAAGGAGTGTGGTAGCCAAGGGAATGTGGCACCCAAGGGATCATAGAGTCATAGAATTTTAAGG
>NW_008703268.1:0-2189 GCF_000695815.1 Acanthisitta chloris
TGAACCCCCTGAGATAATCATCTTTCCCAAACGTCAAAACAATAATATGCAGGGTTATAAGAAGAGCAACAAAATTGTCAGCAACATGGAATTCCTGCACCAAATGAAATTAAAAGAGCCTATTCTAGTAGGTCCCAACCTTGTAAAGGGTTCACATTCCTATCTTTAGCTGTGTGAATAGTCATATTGATTTCATATTCAAAAATATTCACGGGATTAAGGTTTAAATTGGGGTCAGATGTCTCTGGTCACTTCTGCTGCCCTTCTTGAACTCCATGGCACTACTCACATGCTCAAAATTAAATGTTTGTAAGGTCAGAGTCTCTGAAAACAACAAAAGTAAAAGCAGATATGACAGAGAAGTAATTTTGCATGGTATACTGGTAAAAAAAGATAAATTAAAATCTTCTCTTTTACATCCAGTTATGAAAATGCTTAGACTGAGTTGCACAGAAGATCTTAGTGAATCTTCAGGAACATATTTCCTGATAGTGGTTTGGATTCTGTCACATGAGATTTAGAAAGTCAAAATGAGATAGGTTTATAGGAGAGATTTGAAGGTTAGTCTTCAACTATACAGCTGTGTAATAAGGTTAATAACCTCAAATTCCATACAGTAGATGAAAATGTAACTTTTGACATATCCAAGGAGATCAGGGCACCTAAAAGAGGATATAAAGCCAAAATGTTGTGGCTAAATCTCTATGGTTGTCTGAGCTACTCTTAGTGCTGGTCTTTCTTTTTCTCCACTGTTGGGTGGCATTTTGAGGTCCCTCCTTCCCCCAGCTCTGGTGTTGCTCCACTATAGGCTTTATTGAAGGTCCTTCAGTGCACTGATCAGTCACTTTTATAGCCCAATTTTCTGTAGATATCCTGTGTTGATGTCATGCAAGGAAGTATCCAAGAAGTGCCAGCACATATCAAAAGGAAATTACAGCAATGTTTGACCATGGGGAATAAAAAGGAGGATAAGTGTTTCCAGTTATGGACTTGGAATGTCATAGAACTCTTGAAGAGCTCTATTTCACCAGCAGCTCCTAAAAGATATACTCCTCCAAGGACACCACAGCAGCCAATGTCTGCTCAGCTTTTAGAAAAATTCACAGGTCTTGAATTAAGCATCAGCATTAAGATTAGCACCTTTAAAACAGATGTTTGCCCTGCTCTGACTTCTTTATCCCACTTAGAGCATTCACAATATAGCAAGGAATATACAATTCCCTCTCCCTCCTTTCCCTTCCCTCTTTACTAAAGTGCTCTAACAATAATCTACTATGTAAATGGAAAGTTGTTAAAGAGGGGGAAACACTTTCATTTCTTCATGATGAAGCTGTTTCACCCTTCCTGGATTATTTATGTTCCCCTGAGAAGGCAGTGATCCCATATTCCAGGTGAGTGCTCTAACCAGCAGGAGGGAAGATTGTTCTGCTCTCCTGCTGGCTCCCTTGATATTCAATTATTTCCTGGAAAATGAGACAGAAGAGGCTGAGAAACTCCCATCCTGGAACACCTTATCAGTGGTACCTCCAGGCAAGTGTGGGTTGGATCAGGAGAGGAGTCAAACCTAAGCTCCTTCATAGCTCACCAAACACTGAATTTGCCCCTTTAAAGATACAGCAGCTTTGCCTTTCTTACAGACTTGCTACACGGTGGATCCACCCAAGTCCAACAGTTCTGAAAATATCTATTTTATTAATCAAGCTGAGATTTAGGCAGGATCTTGGCACTGCACACTTTAATGCTAACAGAATTAAACTGTCGTGCGTGCCAGGATTAAGTGGCTAAGAGACTTCACTAATGGGAATTTAGATGCCCAAGGGCTTCAACCTTAGCTCCTACAGTTAGTCAGGAGGTGGAGGGTTGTGAAACCAGGTAGTGCTGTGGACCAAGGTGAGCTTTATCACTCAGGTATGAAATCTTTGTAGCATGCATCAAAGCTTTATCCAGTGAGCATCCCCTCCTTTCAGGAATATAATCAGTAGGAGACAATATTGCATCCTATTTTTTAAGGCAAATTTTATTTAATAATCAAATAAAGATGAGAGGCATGACTGAATTCAGCTTGCAATTTTCTTTAGATAGTATAAACACAAGAACTACTTTCAGTCAGGCTATAAAAAAATCACTGATGACTTGTTACAGAAGGAAATTTTTGTTTGTGTGGCAAGTTCATTAGAGGTTATTTTCTC
>NW_008703269.1:0-2129 GCF_000695815.1 Acanthisitta chloris
TTTTTTTTGCACTAAAATGTGTTGATTCACTAGCACTGAAACTTTACACCAATGAATTTTTATCACTTGACTTTTTAGGGCTGCATATTTGGAGCATCTTGAAAACATTGCAATTCTATATTGCAATTAGATTTTTGAACATAAATCAGCACTATGAAGAGAATATAATGTAAATACCTCATAGTTCCTTCCACCTCTGTCTTTTCAGCTTGTCTTTCTTACATTCCATCTCCTGTTTATTGCTCTGATGTCTTTGTGCCTGTGTTTCTTCACATTTTGCTGTGCATTGCTCTTTATCTTGCTCTTCTACTACCTTTACTTATTCTCAGCTTACATGTGCTCTTCTGTCTTACTTTTTTCCCCACTGAACCCCATCTTGCATCCCTCAAAGTTTCTGTTTCAGTCCCAGTTGCCTGTCATTTATTTGCTTCCTCTAGTCTGCCGCTGGCAGATATCCTTTAACACTTTAAAGAATTCATTCTTCTCCCTCTTGTTTCCTTTTCCTTTTATTTCACATATCAGCATGTTTGGCTCCTGCTCCCAGGATGTGACTTTCTATCCCACACTATACGAAGTAAAATCTAAGTGTGTTCAGTATATCTATACATCTGTCTGCTGAGACATTGAAACTTTCATTGTAGCACTCAAACAAGGCTAAAGGAAAATTTTCTGAACAAAATCTGTCAAATAATTAGACTATATCTCTAATGTATATTTACCATGACTATTGTTTACTATAATGTTTTCATGCAAGTGGTCATGATTGGTTGCAATCATACAATAATACACAGATAGTCATTACATCAATAAATAAATAGAAATATATATCAATAGTCTTTTCATAAAAATTAGGAAAGCTATTCAGAAATATAAGTGTTCTTTAGGATCTATAGACTATCTCAGCATATAATAACATGTTTTTCTGCAACCATTATGACACAATTGATTTTGAGAAAGTATATTCTATTCCCAACACAAATAGCAGAATTAAATAATGCAAGGTAAGAACAATATATTAAATTAATTGTGCATATGCTGGTGTAAAAAACAGATGATGAATGCTATTTAAATTAAAGCATTCAGTCAAAAGTTAATAATGGAGATGGTGGGAGGGTGAAGGAATTAAGAGAGGCAAATGAGGACAAGTTTTTCTTTTCAATTAGATTTGGTGTGAGATGGAATATAGATAAGGTAGAATTACACCCCTCCACCCAATGTTCAAAATATTAAGGATTTAATAAAAGAAGGTCAAGGGGCACAAAATTTAGAACACAGAAGTAAATTTAGATATAATATTGGAATAGTTGTAAAGGCCACATCTATAAAAAAACAGAGCTGAAACGAGTGCTTAAATTGAACAATTTATGAATTTTTTTTTCTGTTTGGGAATTTTAGGGGATTAGAACTTGGTTTGCATCAAAGTTCCTGCAATAAAATATTGCCTGAAGATATTAAAACTCTCAAAGTGACAGTCAGTTAAATCTGGGTTTAAAATTTCTTACAAGTTTATGATAATTTACCCTTAAATAAAGCAAGATTTCTTTTTCTCTGTGATTTAAAAATATCAGCTCACTGACACCACCACCCACTTGTTTCTTTTCTTTTGAATATTCTGAATGAGTAATCTGCAGTCAGTAAAATTAGTTCCTGCCCATAAACAGCATTTTGGAATTGTCACTGACCTTCTCGATCTTTCCTTCCTCTATTAGATTTTTAAGAACTACATTTTCTTTTTATTTTCAGGCCTCATCCTTTCCATTGTAAATGTTTTTACTATGGGAAATCATAGTCTCACTCTTCTTGCCTTTTGGAGTTTAGAACCAGACTTTCATTTCCAATTTTATTTCTCTGTATGTCTTTTAACTTTTATTTTTTGAGGGGGTTTGTTTTGGTGTGGTCTGTTTTTTCACAGCTGTCTCCTAAACTATTAGCTCTACAGAGAGAAAATCAACACAAACCCAATGTTTCTCCCTCCGCCCAAATAAGCTCCAAGATTTTTGCTTGTTTTACATGAAAACACTATCTCTGGAGCTCAAAGGCTTTTAATTGTTCAGAAGTTCCCTTGTTCAACTGAAATATAGTTTTCAAGGGAAGTCATGCTCAAAGATATTTTAAAAGTAATTTAGACC
>NW_008703270.1:0-2184 GCF_000695815.1 Acanthisitta chloris
CAGCAGTATTAAAGATTCAGACAAAACTACCTCCTGGATGGCAGAGCCGGGCCGGGCCCGGGGTCAGCCGCTCCTTTGGGTTTTCACACATTTTTGAGACTTACTGTACAGAAAATAAAAGAAAAAAGCATCTATTTAAATTTGGGAGCTCTATTTATGTATAAAACCCCACTGATGGTGGCCACAAGCTGGAGACAAGAGCTGGCACCTGGCTGAAGGTGGACACTGGGGGAAGGGAGAGTTTCTGTCTGTCTATTCAGGCGTTAAGAGAGACGCTGTTGTGGATGCATGGACTCAGCCAGCCCCACGGGGCATCCCTTGGCACATGGGAGATGGACAGCTGCTGAGAGGTGGGTGAGGGGCAGACACGGGCTGGGGACTGACACTGTGCCTGTGCCTCTTGCAGGGTGTGGGATCCCGTCCTGGTGCAGGGCTGGGGGTTTCCCCAGCTGCCTGCTCACAGGCAGGAGAAGGGCCATGGACACATCTCACATTGTGTGTGTGTGGGGGTGGTGGCCTTAGTGGCTGCCAGCCCCTGCCCTCTCTCCCACATCTGCCCCCCAAGGTTTTCTCTCTGGGAGAGGATGGTTTGGCGAGGGATGAAGACAGGGTGAGGAGCTGGTGTCCTGAATGCCCTGGAGCAGCTTGTGGAGAGCCATGTGCCCACTGCAAGGCGACCACAGGTGAAATACAGGGCTGGGTGCCCTGGGGAGGTGGCACCTCTGGGGCCTCTGACCCTGACAGGGCTCTGCCCCCTCTCTCCAGGGCACTGCAAGGAAAGAGCAGGATGCAGCAGCAGGCACTACGATGGACTGGCAGCAGGACTGGCAGCCACCACCATGCTCTACGGTGTGACTAAGGACCAGCGCAGCACCTGCATGCCCCTGATGTCTGCAGTGCCCTCATAGCCCTGAGCATGTGTTTCTGCCCTCCTGTGCGGTGCTGTTGGAGAACCGGGGTTCAGGCACAGCCACATCACCTGTGGAACATGTGGGTGGGGAAGTGTCCTCACACAGTGAGGAAGAAAAGCCCTGGACAAGGGCCTGCCTCCCTCTGGACCCTCTTCCTCTTCATGGCACTTTCCAGGGGCAGCCATGGTTCCTAAATCCCCCAACTATTTTGGCTTCTGCCACCTTCTGGGGGAACCTGAGAGACTGGGCTGACAAAAGCATCTCATGCCCCAGGGACAGGGTGGTGGCACTGGAGAAGCTGGGGAGGGACAGACTTGCTGGGGTATGTCCTTCCTTGTGTTCCTTTCTGACACATCCATAATCAGGACATTGACTGGAGCTCAGCCCTGCAGGGGAGATAGGTGGGAGGTGGCAGCCCCAGGGTCCCTTATGGGCTGGAGCCCAGGCCTGCTGCCCCAGAAGAGTGAGACTTAGTGGGAAAAGGCAAGAGTTGCACACCTGGGCTCTCCCATCCATCCCCACCCTTGTTTTCCCTGCAAGAAGGGAGCATGAGCCATTCCCAAGGACCACTACTCCCACTTCCTCCAAGGAAGGGCATCATCCCCTGTGTCTGGCACCCTGTGTGCACAGCTCCACATTCCCCCCGCAATAAAAACGGCTCTGTTTGGACATGGCGTGGTGTCTCTCTGCGGGCAGGAGGGATGGATGCAGAGACACGGGGATGGCGGTGGAGGCTATATTGGGGCTGCAGGCGCGGGCCCTGGACAGTGAGGACGGAGGGTTTGTTGGTGAGAGGGTGCCACTGGCCCTGGATGCTGGGATTGTCGGTGTGGAAAGGCTTGCGGATACGAACGATGTCCAGGCCGGACTGGTTGGCCAGCTTGGTGGCCAGCTGTGCAATCTCCTGGCTCGTCTTGCTGGCGATCAGCTCCTCCCGTACCGTCCCATTCACTGCAGCAGAGCAAGGGGGTCAGGGTGGGATCCCCCTGCAGCACCCCACAGGGCAGCTGCCCAGGCACTGTCTGTGCTGGGCAGAGAGAGCCCCATGCCCACCCTGCCCCCCAAACCTCCCAGCACTCACAGTACTCTGCCCGCAGCACTGGGGCCAGGCCCGAGTGGCGGCTGACATAGAGGACGACATCGGGGTGCTGCCGGGCGAAGTCCTGTGCCACCTCCTCCACGAACTCCCTGGGGCCAGGAGGGACCGTCAGCCCAGCCGGGGCAGGTCCGGGGGTCGCCGTAGCGCCCGGCCCAGCGCGAAAGCCACGGGAGG
>NW_008703271.1:0-2196 GCF_000695815.1 Acanthisitta chloris
GACCTCTAAAAGGAGACAACTACATCATTTCATTTCATCTAATAGAGCTGGAAGAGAGTTCCCTCTGAAACTAGAATGAAGTTTTGGATGGTACAGTGACATTTTGCTTACTTTATATGAATATTTGTCATAATCTTCAAAATTATGCAAATTTTACCTCTTCAGCCTCTGCTTTGTGTAGACTAATCTGTAAGACACAAATCATACGGTTCTTTATGTCACCTACATGCAGTTTTTAAATAATTCATCCAAAGCTGAAAACATGTCCAAAGTTGAAATATAAAACAGATAATAAAAACCCTCAAGTAAAACTGGAAAAAGGCAAAGATATTAAAGATTAAATTATAAATGTAAGTTATTCTCACAGTGAACCATCCATTGCCTCTGAAAAGTGCAAACATATCCTCAGGTTATTTATAAATCACAGAAGCCCAGAGGGTTCTGTCCAATCTAGATCAGAACAATCTGTCTTTCCTTTAGCCACTAGGCTAATCATTAGTAGATTAGTTAAAATGTGTGTTGCTGGAGTTTTTCATGACTCTTAGAGATTAGTCAGTATAATCAAAAGTTTCATCAGGGTCTGTGACTTTCACAGAAGACCAGTCAGATTGACTCAACTGGTATTTAGTGGTTCTGAATAGATTTCTCTTTTAGGAACTTCTGTCTTCTCAAACTTGCATCTCCTTTTAGCAACTACAAGCATCCTTGTATGGCAATGAAACTCCAGCAGACAATAATTTTTTGTTTCTGGCATTTATGCACTTATAATTTTAATGTGTTTCTCTATTGTCTGCCTTACATTTTTTTAAGTCCAGTTGCTGTTTGTCAGTTGTCAGTATGACCCCAGTGAAGAGACTTTTAGCATCTGATTGTGTCTGACAGTAATTGCTGTTGGGTGGACTCCCTGTACTCTGGAGCAGTAAATGCACATTTTCTGCCAAGGAAAGTTTTAAAGTTGCCTCCAAATTATTAATATAAGAGAAACAACACCACTACTTACAAAACCAGTGAGGAATTTAACACATGGAAATCTGTATGAAGAAAAAAATTAAATAGATGAAGGGTCCTGGAATCTTAACAGTTGGCCTATAATGAGTCATATTGTCCAGTTTTAGAAAGGGTGCATACTGTGTATAACTGTGAAACCTAGAACCTCAAAAGTGAGCCAGTGTGATACAAAAAATGCCCTTGATCCATCCCTGTGTCTGTACTTCTCAATAAATTTTCCCATGAATGCTGCTGGGCATTGAACTTAATGCAGTCAGGACACAGTGGGGAAAATTATTTTGGTATTTAAAGTGCAATAAAGAAGAATTCCCTAGTAGGTTATGTAATTTAAATTCAAATAATTAGGCAGGAGCTAAATCCAAAAGAGACTCCTTTTTGGGACGTCTTACTTTAATTGCTTATGTCCAAAACTATGCTCCTGAAAACTTCAGCTCATTCCTGAAGAGCTTTAATTCCTTAAGCATTCTCTGAGCAGGTTCAGGGCTGCTCAAGTGGATTTCACTTCTTGGCAAGCGTCACTTCCACCCCTGCTGCTCATATTCCAGCCTGGTAACAATGAGCTCAGCCAGAGCTTCAGAAAGCCAGATTCATTAGTCCTTTGCCTGAGAATTTTCAAACCTGCATCCCAAGAATGCACTCTGACCCACCACCCCACCTAATTGAGAGCTGGGAGCTGAATGACATCTATGCCACTTCTAATCAAAGTACAAAAGGAAACATCTCTGGTGTCCATTTTAAGGGTATTTCTTTGGATAGGAAGAGGCCTCAGGTGTGGTCTCTTCTCAAGAACTATTTACACACTGCAGCTTAGGAGTGGTGCCTGTGAAATATATAAACAGACCGTGGAAGAACATATAGAGCCTGGGTCTTTGCTTGTCCCCAGGGAGTGCTCTAACTGCATAATGATGCTCACAAACTCTTTCCAGGATTTTCATGCTTTCATGCACGAAACAGCAGGTACCATGGAGAACGTCCCCAAGGAGCCAGATGGTTTAGCAAAGCAGGTACAAATCTCTGACGGAGAGAGATGACCTCTATTCTTCTACATCACAAATATAGATGAGAAGAATTATTCTATTGCAAGGAAAGAAGTGGTATTAACATCATTATAGATATTTTAATTTAAAACAAATATTTTCTAAAAAAGTGTGATCCTATACTCATCTCTTAAAAAATGCAGTGAGGACC
>NW_008703272.1:0-2076 GCF_000695815.1 Acanthisitta chloris
CTGCTCCACAGCCTGGTCACTCACACAG
Source organism: Acanthisitta chloris (assembly GCF_000695815.1). Lineage (NCBI taxonomy): Eukaryota > Metazoa > Chordata > Aves > Passeriformes > Acanthisittidae > Acanthisitta > Acanthisitta chloris. Next base: position 29 of record NW_008703272.1, read on the forward strand.
CCTCACTGTCCAGTCATGTAAGAAACACTTACCAAGGCCTCAGTTATGATGGTTCCTGATGCTGACCAGGTGAATACCTCAATTTGCCCTGGTGTGTCAATAATTACATACCTATTAAGAAATCACCCCCAAACAACAATAAGGGAGAACTAGTTAAGCACAGGGTCCCTTCTGACTAGATTTCCACCAGCACACAATGGCAATGACATGACTGTTCTGTTACTAATGAGAGAAGCTTCTTCCAAACAGTGACAAGATTCATGGGCATGCCTGAAAATTTCCTGTGTGAATTCTATAAGTAAAAAGCACACATTCTCTTGAGCTGAAGGCATCAACAGGCACTTAGTACCGCCAGCTATTCAGAATTAATTGTTGACAGTGAATGAGAGAAAATGACACTCCAATGGAAGGAATCAGCAGACATTTCTTTGATGCATTCAAAGAAAGACTACTTTATCGGTTCTAATTCTATGCCCTTTTCCACGTAAAATTTATATCAAGGCTGAAAAAACAACTGCAAAACATGCAGAGAAGCTTTTCAGAATTTCACACGATTTTCCCACTGATCCCAGAACAGCAGAACTCAGTACTCACTTGGATGCATTTTGTCTTTTTTCAATAAACTTCATCACCTGATAGAAAAAGCAGGAGCACACTTTGGGTTTAGGCTCACAACAGGAAACTTTCATTTCATACAGAAATTACATTCACTTGCTCAACTGCGGGTGTGCATCAAAGAGTAAAGTCTTTAAGCTTTTCAGAGTGTGAAAATGCCCTAAAGAAGGGTGGAAAATGCTCAGACCCTGCACAGGTCAAAGACAACCTTGATTTTGTCTGTGTTCCATTACCTGGCTAAAGAAATGGTGTAACACTGCAATTGTTCCCTGCCCCTTCACTAAGGGATTGTCTCAGTATCTGCCATCAGTCCCCACTCCAGCACTGCTTTAGTGTGCTGGTTTAGGAGGGCAGATAACCCCAGGAAAACTGAATCTATTTACAGAAGAGAACTTCCCTACTGCAAAATCAGAGTGCTCATATGACAGATTTCATAGCGAATATGGTGCAACAGAACAGTCCTATATGAAGACTAAAGATTGTTCTGTACGTGTGGCTTCTAAATTTTACCTTAAAAAAGGCTGAGAACTGAAACCTCTGGAATGAAAGCTAATGTGCTCTGAGTGCATTGTGAAACACAGGGTGCTGCATGTAGAGTAACTCCCCAGAAAGAGCAGATGGCCAAGCAAACATGGCAAACATAGTTCCCTCTGTTCCAGATACATAAACACCCCCCAGACTCCCAGCACAGCATCACAGGGACAGCACAGAGAAACGACCTTGTACCTGGTCAAATCTTGTAGCAAAGAGATTGAGAGAGGTCACTATTCCACCATTTGGGCCCAGCCCATATCTGATGTTTCATTTAGGAAAGCAGATAATTATACAGACCCCAGAGGGCTCTGACAACAGCTGTGCATGTGCAACGCACACTGAACACTTCACCGGAAGAGGCAACACCCCTGATACACAGTTAAGACTTCTAAGTAACGCAGCAGCAGAACAAAGTGTCTCTCTCATGCCCAAATGGGTGTGACTGACAGAAGGAAAAGAGGCTAAGTGGCTTCCCCTGGTAATTTTGTTTTAGCTGCACAAGAACCAGCACTGACTCATCCCTACACACTACCTTCTCCATCACTACCCCCATGTCCAAACATGAGGCCAGACACCCTCCTTAAGCCCCATTTAATGAGACACTAAACCTCCAGCAGTGGCTAGCAGACACAGTGAAGCAAATAATGCATCTGCATATCAATTTGGAATTCATATGGAGGATGTTCTGCAGGTAACCCCAAATCAAACAACAGCCAAAATCAAGAATCTTATAACTCCCACCTTGTCTAAAATATTAAATTTAAGAGGCACACTTACAAGCCAAATCCAAAGACTGTGTATTACCTCCACCTGCACAAGCTATTCCTTAGGAGACCAAGCACCTCTTCAGCCCCTAGAAAGTGCAGCTGATTTAGAGCACATTGCTGCACTACAGCCAT
>NW_008703273.1:0-2224 GCF_000695815.1 Acanthisitta chloris
AACTCTACTTCAGCCCAAATCAACACAGAAGGGCATTGTAACAGAGCTCGTAAGGAACTCTCTACATCATGTTGGAAGAAGTCCTGAATGGTTTTGTGGCTCATTGAACATTAGTTCTATAATGAGGACAGTGATTCCCCTCTTCTGGCCAGCAAGCCTGTGAAAACATTCAGATTTTGTGTAACAGCTGCAGACAGTTTTATGAAATGCGTGCGCACTTGTTGAATCATATAGTATCTGCAGTGTTGTTCCAGATGAGAGCAGATGCTGATGTTTCCATGTCAAATTACCATTGACAAGCAGCAGTCAGTGATACATTGCATCCTGATGTCAGGATTTCCATGATGGAGCTGACTGCCAGGCCATGCTGTTCCTACTTACCACTGGTTTTGACATGATGCAGTTACCAGCTTTTAAAATTAATTTTCTCAAACTAATGAAAATACTGGTTTCTTTTAATTTGCACTTTCCTTCTAATGGCGTGTTTTCAGGGTAGAAACACACATTTTGTGTGTCATGTTTGTGTCCAGTCTAATCTGCTATCCTTGCAGCCATTCAAAGCAGCACCAACACCAGCTCATCTGGTGGGCGGGGCAGCACAGGACAAGGCAGAGCCAGGGATGTTGGAGAGTGCAGGGAGCAGCTGTGAGATGTTGGGAGAAGAAGGCAAGAGAGAGCAGTGTTTGTATCCCCACCATCACTGCTTCACTCACATGGATGAGTTGCCAGCCCTAATGCTGATGTTGTAACACACTCACATAGGCACTTTCCAATAATGCCTTTTAAATTTACCTTTCATGTTGTGGGAGAGATCCTTCCAATATGCAAGTAGAAACTAAAGGAAAAAATAAAAATGAGAGTTTCTTTCAAAGTGCTTTGAAAAGAAAGGTTAGTCAAAGGCATTTAACTGTTAACTTGCAGTAGGTTATAAGAGTATTTGTTTTAGTTTGGTTCATCTATTTGTATACAGACCTGGATGCAGATCAGAGGAAATACCTGGGGTATAAGGGTGTACTTGGTTTGTTTTTAAATGTGGTCATATGGTCATTTCAACTTGCACATTTAAAAACTGATACAAACCCTTCATTTTAGTAGAACAGGTAAGTCTTTCACATGAAGTCCACTATCACACTTGGCTTAACTAGAGGTTCACTTTGGAAATATGAAGTAGTGGCTGAAATATTTGTTACTGCGTCTGGCACAGTGCATTTAATTTGTTAAATAATGAGTAATATTGATCATTGGTGGTGGCAAGGTGATGTCTCCTTGGTCTCAGGAATAAAAATGTTTGACAAGAATTTGACCTTTCTTTCTCCTAAAGGAATCAGCAGATAGAGAGAGCTCCCAATTCTAGTTCTACAGGGTTTATTTTCAAGAGTTCATGTAAAACATCTGTGTAGCCAAAGGGCTTTTTCTAATTAACAAGAATGGCTATAAAATTTCATGGCTATTTAAATTTACCATTTGTGACTCAAACTGAAATGTTAATAAGGCTGCAGATGCAGACACAAAAAATAATGTAGACCTTATTAATCTGTAGAGCTGTTTAAGATTGTGCAAACGAAATTAAAAACCAACAAAAACTCCCCATGAGATTCAACACTTACTGGGAATTCCCATTAGGTTTCTTGTGCATTAGAAAAACTGATTAGCATACAAATTGTCCAGAAGGTATTGATTCAGTCACTGCAGTAGACAATCTGAGTTCTATATATCACAACTGTGAGTTCGAAACCAATTCACACTAAAAAGATGAAAACAAAGTGAAAGGGAGATTGTGATCTGTCTTTAAAGATTTAACACATGAATTGCATTCTTGTGGACTCTTAAGAGCCATACAAACAGGAATTTCCTACGCAGTATATGCAGTACCTACATTTCATCTTACATTTCACCTTTCTCTTTGTAAGCTTTTCTTCATTTTGCTTTCAAAGGAGGCAGGAACAGGCCTTTGAAAAGAAAATGCTTTAATTAAGATACTTAATCTGTATCATATTTCTTTATATTCTTTGGTGTGGAGTTAACCTGAATAAATATTGAAACGTTACCCCTGTATGGCAACACTTCTTAAAAAGATGGAAAATAACTAATGCCAGGATAAGACGTTGTAAAAAAGTTTGCTCTGAGGAATGTAGCCTATTTTTTTTTTCATGGGATGGCATATTGCTAAACTGGTGTTGTACAGCTGTGTCTTCCTTTGATGCCGAGAAAAAGGCTGGAAAAG
>NW_008703274.1:0-2222 GCF_000695815.1 Acanthisitta chloris
TATGTATACACGCTTGCAGAGAAAATCGAAAAAAGATAACTCAGAAATTAAACCACGTCTGGCTGATTAAGGCAATGCCATAGAAAAATATACTAATAATTATTAGAATAACTATTCTTAGAAAAAGTCTTAGTGTAATCTACCCAATTGATTGTTCTATCTTCTCGGTTTTTATATTCTTACTATCAAATATAACATATTACTATGAATATAAGGGTATTGTTCATTCTAGTATTGACATTACTCTAAAGTTTTGATCTGGGAATTATGCTTAATTTCTGTCAGCATACACTATACTAACTCCTGTATATAATCATTCTTACATCTACTTTGATCAAGGTGAGTAATTTGTAGCATTACTTACCTTCTGTTATTCTATGCAGGCTAATTCCTATGAACAACAATAATTATTCTGTAATTTATACCTACACCAAAATAATGGTTCTTGAAAAACTAACAAACAAAAAGGAAAAAGAAATGTAGAGAGAAGGGCTAATAAGAAAATTCAGATTGCATTTGTGAGAACTGCTGGGAGCTATGCATTTCTTTAGCTCAAAGAGTCTGGAATCCTGACATTCCAAAGCCAGTCCATTTTAATATCATGTGTAATATATGTATTGTTTTCATTTATTACATGTGGGGAATTTTTGCAAAAAAATGGGTTCACATTGCCCATCAGTAGACTGGATTATTAGACAGTTTATGGAACTAAGCTGAACTGCAGTCTCTGAGGATCTGATATCTGTGACTGCCGTGCTTAATTTAAGCTGCATACAAATCCCTTCCACCTCTGAGGTAGGTAATATCAAAGCTTAGGTAGAAAAATCCCAGAAATCCTAGGAAGGAAAAACTATAAGTAGCATTTTGTCTTGAAGTCATGTGACACAGACAGATGATAGCAGCTATAAACAGCAGGTTCATAAATTTTAAAACAACATCAGCAATGGAGGGTGATGAGCACTGTTGGATTATCATCTCACCATTACTATCAGAGTATATCATTAGCCAGAGCCAGTCCTGAGGATGACTTGCAGTCATGCAACACAGGCAGTCTGCTGGGCTTTGAAACACCCTTGGGGCCACACGTCACAAAAGGGTGTAGAAAAACACTGATAAACACCTGAGGCATGTACATAGTTATCATTGCAAGAAGATATTTAACATTTGACTACTGTGCTACCCTTCTTGAACAGAAGCAGGTTATAACTGCATAAAACACTCATTTAGCAGTAAACACTATCCATATGAGAGAGATTTTGCTGTTTTAACTCTGTCAGCATAGCTAAAGTTATATTATTTCTGTGGAAGCAGGATCTTAGCAGATGACAGAATGTGGTATCAGGAAAGTATTACTCTTCTCTTCCTATTTGCACATAAAAACTGGAGGAGGGAGACTAGCACTGGTTTCCCAAGGCCACATGCTAAGATAATGACAGAGTACAGAACAAATCCAGGTGTCTCTGTACCAAGTTCACTGATCTAAATTACTATCTTTTGTGCATTTTACCAACTATGCCGTACTCTGTGGTCTTCTATACTGCTCTGTTCTGAAATGATGAAAGCTTAACTACTAAAACTGCTGATTTTACTGGAAGGCAATTTATACTATGGCTGGGTTTGACTGTATCTGTCATTTTTGCCTGACTTCAGCTATATTAATAAATCAAATTTGAAAATGAGACTAAACAACTAATTTTACTTCAGAGGTACATTTGAAAGAAAGTGAAGTTCAGAGTGTTTTCAGTTTTGGCATCACATTCTTTATTTCTTTGATGGGCAGTTGCATAGTTTTAGCCTTGAGTCATTTTTGTAACTATCAACTCGTAGTTTCCAAGATTTATTTCTCAGTAAAATGACTTGGACTTGTTACTCACTTGATTTGTACATTATTGCTATGTGGGATGGAATTTCCTAAGGACTGGGCTTATTTTAAAATGTAAAGCTGCATTTGAGTTTGTGGTGAGTGGAATTTTGCTATCTGCTGTTATTTTAAAATGGCATAACTGCTGTGAAAAGACAATGGAAAGTTTTGTTATTTGTAGATATATTTTTACTATGGGTTCTGGGTTCATTTGCTAACTTTGGACAATGATATTTGAAAATCTTCACTGAGGGTGAAAATGGTAAGGTCAGGAGCTGTAGCAAACCTTCATTGTGGTTTTCTGACTACTCACCTCTTCATTAATTTTGCTTCGTTAAGCTAGGTTTTCTAGACTCCATAG
>NW_008703275.1:0-2200 GCF_000695815.1 Acanthisitta chloris
AGAGATTTAGGTCTTTCTTAGTCATCATCTGTGTTGTTTTTTAATGGCAGGACTTCAAGTTAAAACAACAGAAAGTATCATGCAGTGGTACCAACAGCTTCAAGATGCTGCTGAGCAGTGTGTTGCTTCTTTCAGTGAGATTAGAAACTGCAAAAGGCACACTGAGGTATGAACAAGTTATCAATACTGTTGGGGAGAGGTTATCTGAATTTCTAGGGGAAATAGGACAACTTTCATTTAAAATTCTAATACAGCAGCCTTATAGTAACGTACTTGTCTGGACAGGATTTTAAATTTGGTTCTTTGTTCTGCAGGTGAAGAAGATAAAAACAAACCTGCAGAAAGCAGCTACAATCCCTGTGAGCCAGATCTCCAGCATATCAGGTCAGGAAAATTCCAAGAGCTCAATCCCACTGAAATTCTTTTTGCTGTAAAGATTTTAGCAGGAGACAACATATTGAGTGTTCCTATAGTTATCCCTGCAGCAGTAGCCTGGCCTGCATACAGCCCAGGGCTGTGCAGCACCTTTGTTATATTTTGAAGGTCTGTTGCTTCCCTCAGAGCAATCTTCATCAGGATTAAGTTTGGTTAATCACACGGAGCAAAGATGCCATTTGAGGTGCCTTTCAGGCTGTGGGTCTAGTGTTAGTGGGCTTGATGTGGTCTGGTTAAGGCTTGTCTGCTGTTTCCTTGTGTCTCCATTCATTCCTTGTGTGTTTGCAGGCTCTAAGCTGAGAGAGGTGTTTGACAAGATCAATAACCTGCTGTCTGGGAAGCCTGTGCAGATTGAAAAGCAAATGGTGTCAGTGACTCAGCATCCCCAGGGGCTGCAGTTTGTGCGCTACAAACTTGCAGAGAAATTTATGGTGAGGAAGTCTTCTCTTCACTGGGGTGGCACAGTGCTCTAAGAAGTGCTTTTGGACACTGTCTTCTGCTACAAAGAACAAAATCACTAGGTGTTTAGCTTATGTGTGTTAATGAAGTGAAAGAACTTAGTTTCTCTTTCCTCCCCATCCTTTATTTTATCTCTTCTAGGAGGAAAAACTTTTAAATTTCAGACTTACTCTGAACTAGGTAGTTCCAGTGTTAGTGGAAAACAGTTTGATAGTTAATTTATGATCTATCACAAAGCTGTATATAGGCTCAAAAGCTTAGCTTGGCAGAACTGGGGCAAAACCACCCCAAAACACTCAGGCTCAAGAGGCAAACCTCTGTCCCTGCTGTGTAATCAGCACCTCCCAAGAAATGAGGTGTCATAGCTGAAGTTGTTGTTTGAAGTTGGCAGGATTTTCCTCTAGTCTTTATTTGCTAAGTTTGGGCTATTTGAAGCTTTTATCCCTGCAGGGACAAATACATGCAAAAATCAACCCATGGAGTAAAACTGTGACTGATTTTGTAAACATTTGGAAATGATTGTTTGGAGTGAGACTATCTGTGCAGGCTGCACTTTGGGCCTGTGTTTACTAATCCCTTTTTTCTCCCTGAGCCCAAGTTTATTGTCATCCTCTGTGGGAGCTGAGCATATGGGACTTCATCAGCTTTTCCATCCTTGGCTCCATAACCATGGAAACGTTAGGATCCTTTAGTGCAGGCTAATTAGACAGAAAAGGAGGATTTTTATTTTTTTTTGCCTGAGAAATGCCTTGAAGAGGTGTGGACTGACTTTCCTTTCTCCCCCTCCAGAAACATGGAGAAGGAGAAGTATCTTTTCACCGTGATTCAGCTTTCCCAATTGCTGTGGTGCTCTCGGGAATTTGGGAACTACACCCTGAGGTCGGAGACCTCTTTTTAGCTCATCTGCACAAGAGGTGCCCATATGCTGTGCCATTTTATCCTGCTCTGAAAGAAGGGACTTCTGTGGAAGAGTATCAGAGGTAAATTTGGTACTGGACTTCTTCAGCATGAACCCTGCAAGGGTGAGGGCTGTGTTCTCCTGAGTGACCTCCACTCTGCCCCATCCCTGAACAGAGGCACTGTGACATGCTGGCATAGGCTCTGAAGATGTACTCACAAGTGTGCAGCTCCCCTGACCTGTTTCCCTGCAGGGTGCCCTGTCCTTCAGCTTGGGAAGTATTCTCTGACTGCTTCTTCTTCCTCACCTTTCTCAAGGAATAGTTAATGACCACAGCTTGATTCAAGTCAAGATATCCAAAACAGAGCCTAAATATTCTACATGGTATGAAATAGAATCACAGGATGG
>NW_008703276.1:0-2180 GCF_000695815.1 Acanthisitta chloris
AAAGAGTTAATGTCAGGATGTTAAAGAGATCCTGTTTAGATACAATTCAACAATACAATTCAATATTTGATAACATGAGCTTCATGAGGCTGTGATGATACAATATTCTCCAACAGTTTTCTCTGGCATTGCCATACAGATACAGACAGGGTATGTTAGTCTCATGGCAGATTTTAATCAGATTTTGCAAGACCTTTTGCCTTAAAATTTAGTTAGTGTTGCCGAAGTTCATTTGGCTAAAACCCTTTTAAGACATGTATTATGAACTGTGTTGATTTTCTTTCCCTGAGGTGTTATTTCCAAAGTAAAAGTGCCTGTGTTTTCACACAGTATATTGGGAAACAAAGGGATTCTCTCATTTGGAGGCAATCAGTCTCTTGTCTACATGAAGTACATGAGAGATCATAGCAAAGTGGACACTTAAAAGATCATCAGGTTGACTCTGTCAAGAAAATGATTTTAAATTTTTGCTTGAACTTGTCTCCTCAAGGGTCTCTCTCTGCCTGCACCTCATTTTATTTGTGAAACCTACAGCTGTGGTGCCTCAGTTGGACCAAAAACCATAAAAATGCAACAACAAAGAAAGGAAGCAAAGCAAAAACACCGAGAGTACAAAATAGCTGCTATCCTGTTCCCTGGGCTCTCTGCTTAAGAGCTCTAGTCACTTAAAACGTTTTCTAGTTTCTGAAGCACTTGATTAAAGTCAATTGGGAAAAAGATAAGCTCTTAAAAGTGCTAATTTGTGACTTGAATAAGTCTAAATATGAAATTCTCTGTTGCTCTGTGTTCATGACTGTGTTCTTTGGAGAGCATTTTAGCATTTCATTGCACACACTCTGTGTCTAACTCTGCCTTGTGTGGTGTGTTTTGAAGGCATTCATTAGGACAGTGTTGCAGACCAGCTATAAGCTCTCCTGACCTCCTTTCCATCTCCTGAGACTTCAGAAAGTCTCCTTCAGGTCAGGAGGTGTTTCCTTTCCTTCGTCTGTTTCTGGTCAAACAAGCCCATAAGGAGTCCTTGCTTGACCTCATGTACTATCAGCTGAACTGATATTCTTGTTTAATTGATGTCCTCTCATCCTTAGGCTGTGATAATATGGAGGAAATTTAGGAGTAGAATCAGAACAAGTTGTGCTGTGATGGAAAGCAAGCTCTGTGTTCAGAAGGTAAGAAAGGAGGAGGCCAAGCAATAGAAGGTAACTATTTGAAGTGACACGGATCTACTTGCACCTCCCAAGAGCAAATATGCTACCATTGGAGCAGAGCAAGATGATTTTTAGGGAATGTATCCAGTGTTGATAGCTTTTTGCAGATTAAAATAGATTATCTTTCAGTGTCTTAACTACTTCATGTGTCAAACCTAGTTTGTTTCTCATACTGAAGGCATCCTCCCTACATACTCTTTTGGCTCCCACTTTGAAGGTCATTAAAAGCCTTCTAATCTAGTAATTCCGAACTCTTTTTTGCAAGAACAGAATTATCACTGCATATCTTAGAGCTAACCCTCTGCCTTGTCTCTCACACCTCCTTCTCCAGTCAGCCTCTTTTTCTTGTGGTGTATTCGTGAGAATTCTGGTATTAAAAGCAGTTATGTATTTGCCTTGGGAAGAGAATTCACTCCTTCAGCTGATAGTTTCTAACCTGCCCTTGGGCTGCTAATATAGTCTTGTTGTATAATACAGAGACACTTAAGTACAGCCTACAAGGGAACAAACAGACTTTGGAGCACTTGAAAGCCTTTCCAAACTCTTGAAAATGAATATTCACCTCACTGTGGCCAGACTCTCTCTTCCATCCACAAGCATATCATACATGCATCACATCAACTTAAGAGCAGTTTCTAATATTATTCCCATGTTCTGCTAGTCTTGAAATGGTTTATGTTTTTTTCCTCAAGCAATTGCAACCTCAAATGTCAAATATCTTGCTTCAATATTGGTGATGATTTCAGAAGTGCCATAAGACTATTGATATTTTAATTCTTGGTAAAGCATTGGTGTGCCACTAATGCAGATGTGTTGACACTTGAGACTAGCAACTACATAGATTAAAACTCTTCCAGAGTCCCTGGGTTTCCTTACAAACTCATGCACACAAGACAAACAGCAACTCTACATTGCCATAATAAAGCACAGAACTGCTGGAATTTTAGTACTTTCTATCTATCTATCTATCTATCT
>NW_008703277.1:0-2225 GCF_000695815.1 Acanthisitta chloris
CTTCTTCTTTTTTCTTTTTTTTTTTTCATTAAGCTTAAAGGTGATCCTAGTCTATTTATCAACAATGATGAATATATGCAGTGTCCTGGCATATCAATTCTGACTATAATTTTTCTGTGCTCTGGAGGATCAGAGATTTTTCTTCGTGGCATTCTGTGTCACACACCCCTAAGACTAATACAGGGTTCAAGATAAATTTTTATCAGAATATTAGATGTATTAATCCCAGGATATTCAATGGCATTAGTCTCCCATTTAACATTCAGCTTTACAAAATGAGCTATCACCCTACATGAACTAGCAACTGTATAAAATTCCTCTGTGGTCCACAATTTGCTTCATTAATTCGATTACAAAACTCAGAGACAGTATAAAACTCTTTAGAAGTCAGACTCTTTAGAATCATTCTAAGTGTATTGAATTGTCTACTCTTTGTCACATTATTTGGCCTAATAACCAAAATGGAGAATGATGAGAAATGGAAAAGAAAAAAGGGAAGATAATGAAAAAAAAAAATAGAAAAGGCAACAATTTCTTAAGGTCCCATACATGTCAAAGATTGCTTTTATAAAGATTTCAGTCATATTTCCCCATATACTCCCCCATAGACTAGTTTCAAATATACAGCTTTTCATTAAAGTGCATGTATGTGTGTGTATGTTTCTGCCAATAAGTATTCTATTGGTGTTATGACTTTATGTTCATAACTTAATTTTGATTTTAACAAATTAAAATACAACAAATACAAATAGATAAAATCTTTTTCCTCATCTTGCTTGAGTTGTCATTTCAACTTTAACTTCCACAAATAATAGATCGTGCATTATCCTTTAAATGGGCAAGAACATGGGGGAAAAGTAAACCTTATTTAGGTTTTATAAACTTTTAAAAGTTCTGTGGGCTTTATTTCCAGTTGTATTTGCTTTTTGGCTTAGTATAGGCACAACTCACTGTGTTTTAGCTGCTGGAGCTAAATCTTTGACAAAGGTTCCATATGTGTCATAAAAATAGTGAAGGTAAAGTCCTAATACTCTAATGTGTCAGGAGGCAAATCTAAGGGCATCAGGAAACCATAGTATTCCTAAAACAGTTGAAACACAAGTTGAAGGGGATTTACGTGAACTCCAGATGGGAAACAGTTTGGTGGGGAAGTATTGTTCCTAGGCAGTACAGGCATGTTTGCATATAGACCCTTCTGTAGCATCTAATTTGATTCTGACCACTTTTCTTGCAAGTGAAACATGTTACTGCCCCAACAGTACAAGACCAAAGTGACAGGGAGTGGAAGACAAGCTGTTACTTTTCTATGCACCATCATCTTTCTGGAGAAATATTAATTATCAAAATATTCAGGGTATAAACAACCATGAGCAGCTATATAAATGAAAAAGAAAAGAGAAAAAATTATTCTTGGTACACCTCTGCCATATGCAACACTAGAAACCTTTTTCCTATGAATCTTTATCAGGTCTAATGGCCTTGCAGTCAGAATTAGTTTGACCCATATTAATGGATACCAAAGGGAGATATTTCCTAGGTAACAAAAGTCAGTGCTGAGTTGCTCTTGGCTTTTGCAAAATGTCAGCCCTTGTGAGGAATTGGAATAAATCCCATGACCTTAAAACGTTTATGGGTAGAAGAACTTTTTCTACACAAAGGTCACTAAGCAGCTAGTGTTCACAGCTAGTTTAGCAGCTTAGTGCTTCTCTCCAAATGACAACATAATTTAACATCTCACTGATGTGTCGGCCACCAAGCAGGTATTTCAAAGTCGACATCCATCAACATGCTTCAGGAATCAATTGTTAAGTGACACTTTACCAATGAGCAGGCAGATAATGAGGATGGTTTTGAAACAGTCAGAAGAAAAACACTTAACTGAAATGAAGCTTTCAGTGTTTCTGTGTGCAGAGTGTTTTGTTAGCCCAAACTGCTGTTCTTGGAGATTTCTGTATACAGTTGGGGTATGTTTCAGATTGCAAGTGAAAAGGAAAGGTCCAAGGCATTCTATTTATTTATATCTGTTTGAAAGTTAAATATGCTGCAGAAATTAATGTAACCACATTTCAAAGCATTTATATAATGTTAAATTTCAGGACCAAATTAATTCCTGACTAATTGGTTTGCATCTTAAATAAAGAAGCTTCCTAGAAAGCCCATTGAATCCTGTGCTGCATCAAATCCTGCTCCTGTAATCCAGGAGATGGCTAATGACTTGCTATGCC
>NW_008703278.1:0-2251 GCF_000695815.1 Acanthisitta chloris
ATCCCTCCCGGGAGGATGCCGCTGGCAGTCCCCGGCCATGCCGAAGGGGAACACGGGCTCTGCAGCGCCCGGCTGCCAGCAGCACCATCGTGGTGGCCTGGGACAGTGCGCGGGGTATGCCATGGGCTGGTCGCACGTGCCCCATGGTCCCGATGCCAAAGGCTGCTGCCACAACTCCATTTCATGCCCATGAGCAGAGCCAGGGCAGTGCACGGCTCACGGGGCTGCAGACGCTGCCACCACTGCGGTGGGATGCAATGCTACCTCCTTCTCCACCTCCAACAAATGAGGTCCAAAACGACACCCCAAAATCACAGTAGTCCAGGGTCACATGAGGACTCCCCCAGGGAAGTCGCAAGGGACGTGCACAGTGCCAGGGATTGGCTCCGGAGCAATGCCTACACACCACGGCCCTGCAGCGCACACACCATCATTGCTCCCACAGCCACCACAGCAGAAGGTGCTGACAGCCAGCCCCACTCACTCCTGCTCAACTCTCCCAGCCTTGTGGTCGGGGATGCCAGAGGGGCAAGATGAGTCCAGCCTGGGCATCCTCATGGGATTCTGCCACTGTGTATGTCTGAGCAGCTCCAAGGATGGAGTCTGGAGGATAGTTTGTCCCTGGGGAGCTGCCCGGGAACTGCCACAAGTATCATTTTCGGATGAACAGCTGAGCTGAGGTTTCATGTCCCAACAGGTGACCTTATGCACCAGAACCAGGGAGAGGAGCTTCTCCTCCTCTGCACCATGCAAATCCCACCAACAGCAGCTCCACCCTGCTCCGAACAGGTTATGCTCTGCCCTGACCTGCTCACAGCCAAAAGGGTGGACTGAGGGAAACTGAGACACAGCCAAGATCACACAGTGGGTCCCTTCAATCCCCACTGGTGCCCTGTGTTGCCACACAGTATGTGGCACACCACAGGGAGGTGCTCAGACCCTGCTGAGCCCCTGTCACTGGTGTGGTGGCCTGACAGACCTCTTTGGGGACACCCCAGCACCCTCACAGCAGCGTCACTGTCTCTGGGGCAGAAGCTGTGGAAGGGTCTGACAGGAGGGTGAAAAGGACAACATCCTTTCCATCGCTGTGGCCAAGACACCACAGCAGGTCCCTTCAAGACCCAGAGTTGTGGCAAAACTGGACAAATCCAGAATGAGCCAATATTCGCCATGGCCTCAGCCCAGGATCCTGTCATACAGAATGGGGGAAGCCCCACGGCCCCAGGCAGGCAGGGCTGGGGGGTGGGAGCCAGTGCACCCCAGCAGCTCCCAACTGCAGCAAAGCCTCACAGCACTGCCCTCGCTCCCTGCCAGCTGGCCCCAGGAACACTCAGGACAGTGCTCGCTTCCTGCTCCTGCGCCAGCACCCACAGCTGCTCACATCAGGTCCCAAGCACACACAGCACACTGTGGTGGCACTGCTCAAACATGCAGGACATGGCCAGAACAAAACTAGGCCAAACCTGGCTTGTACAGCCCTGCTCTGTGCTTTCCATATCCTCTGCCACAGCCCAAATCACGTGCAGGTCTGCACGTCAAGGCACACACACTGCTGCACTATGGGCCCCAAAGCTGCAGCCATGTATGTGGTCCCCCCTTGGGGACCTCCGAATGGAGTGACCTTGGTGGGGTGACCTCCTGGGTCATCCTCAGCTTGGCTGAGTGGGAAAGTGTCACCAGTGGCACTGCAACCCTCCTGGGACTGGCATCAGGGCAGGGAACATCAAGCAGCCACAGAGTGGGGGCGGGTGGGAGCTAGTCAACAGTGGCCAAGGAAGGGAGCCAGGGAAACAGCCAGTTTCAGTGCCAGGGAATCAGGGGTGGGTGCTGACTCTGTCGGTGCCCTGCCCAGGCCCCAGGACAGGCAGGACAGGGCAGGAGAGCAGCACCATCCCTTCGGACACCCGGGGTGCACCTCGCTGGGTGCTCCCTGTGCTGGGTCCCTGCCCTGCTGCAGAGCACAAGGAGGATATGGTGTCTCCGGGAACAAAAGAAGGGATGTGCTGCCACATAGCAGGGGCAAAGTCAGAGCTCTCCACGCCCTGAAACCAGCAGCAGGTTGCCGGCACAGAGGAGCTGCAAGCGTCAGGCTGACGGACACAGGTACGGCTGGGACGCCAGCACATTTGGCTGCCTAGGAATGCTGCTGGGGGCTCCCGTGTCCCCAGCCGATCCCTGCTCAGACCTGACCATCGCACTCCCTCCCTCTCTGAGCTGGGCCCCGGGTCCCCCACTGCCTCCTTGGCTGGGC
>NW_008703279.1:0-2226 GCF_000695815.1 Acanthisitta chloris
CTTTGCCCTTATCCTAAGCCCCTTCTCCTGCTGAGAGATCAGCCATTGTACCATGCCCGTTGTCTATGCCGGCCCTGCATTTTCCCCCTCCTCCTCCTTCTTCTGCTGGAGGTTAGAAAGGAAGGATTGGTGGTTACCTGCATTTCCAGGGCTGACTCTCCCTCGGCGATTCATTATCTCTACCACGGTATCACTCTCCTCCAAGAGTCCACCTTACCAAAGTGGGCACAAATACAGCCTTCCTCCTGCACAGGGCAGCTCCCACACTAGTGAGTAGTCTTCACTGTCTCTAATCTGGAAAAAGCCATGTTCTGGGTGTTCCCCACAGCACATGGAGACTGGGGGATTTTCATCATTTCCCTTCTAGGACATTTCTCAAGATGCTCATTGCAACACAGAAACTCACAGAGGCGAAGGAAAACAGACAAAGGGTAGCATCATTGCAGCTAAAACAATCTCCCTTTGCACATACTCAAGCAGTTTCACAGGACATATGCCTGGCCTTACCTCTTTGGAGTTTGCTCATTCCTTGTGAGTGGCTATGTGTGTGAATGCCTACCTCGTTGGTATTTGCTTGCAAAGGCCTGAAGCCACTCACAATGTCCTGCAAAAGAGAGCCACAGAAGTGACTGGAAAGCATATCTGTGACACATTCTGGGCAAGTGTCCATGTGAAGCCTGTGCCCAGTAACCCAGAGCACATCAGAGAACTTGCCAACACTGCTTTTAAGTGATTGTTCAGTGAAAGAAGGTGGAGCTTTGAGAGGAGGGCTTGACCTGTCATTGTGGAGTTGGGGATCAGAAAGGATCACTAGATGGTGCCAGAATCCCTGTGCATTACAGAACATGAAGTTTTACTTGGGCATGACTACAAAAGGCACAGCCACATGTGGAGGTTCTAGCGCTGCCCAATGTGACTTGAATCCAACTCCTGCAGGACAGTGTCCCTGAGAATGCCCCTATGGGTAAAGTATCCCTACTGGACCTCACTGTTCTCTGAACGGGCTGACATGGGTACACAGCCTTTGCTCTTCCTCCTTCCATCCACTGGTTTCTCCCTGTGAAGAGGCATGCATGGGTGCAGTGAGGAAGTAATGGGATATCTAACACAACAGCAGAGGTCTACTGCTTGAAGCATCAAAAAATCAGGGCAGATGACTAGTTGCAAGTGAAGGCAAGCCTAAACCCTATGTAGATTATATCCTCCCAGTATGTTGGTTTTGTGCACAACAGCTCTGCTGCATTGAACGGATGGACCATACCTGTGCTTCCTGGTATTCTTATTGGAAGTTTGACCTGCTAGAGGGCACTGCCTGTTGGATTCACATGGCAATGAGAGATTCTCAAGGGCCATTTCAAAATCTTCCCAGCTGTCATGCTGGAGAACAGAACTGAATTGCACCACGGATGCACAGCAATGAAAATGCATTGTATTGTTATTGCTGTAAAATACTTTGGCTTTTGCCGTATGTGGAGGGAGATGACTTGAGACATCAGTTGGAGAATGCAGAGGGTACAAAACTCTCAGAAGGAAAATGTGCTCAGTTCATGGGGTTTAAATCTAATCAGGATGGAAGCAGTTTTAATTAACAGCTTAGTGTAATTAACTGACAAGACAAGACTTCTATATTCAGGATCAGTATCAGCACACTGACATATGAAACACAGTACAGGACACAAAATGTTAATAAACATCTACACATTTATAAACATCTTTACATGACCAATTCCAAATAGCTCTAATCCCCTCATACAAACATGTTCACATGACTACTTGTGCAACCTCCAGTCTCCAACCACAACCCCAGGAAGGGCAGGAGTTCCCCTAGTCTCACACACTTCCTGCTGGAGAAGTTCGTGTGTAGCGTTCGTGTGTATCCACACCTCTTCCTACAGCTCTCTAACCCAGCGGCCGCTGAGAAAGCACAAGGTCACGTACACACACCGAAGTTGAGGGTCTGTACCTATTGCACCCCTTACTGCCATGAGTGCAGGCCACCCACAGCATCCAACTGGGAGGCTGCTCTGTTACAGACAGAGCTTACCCAGTTGCAGGGCAACCTGATGTTGACTGCCACTTCCATCCCACTTGTCTGTCTTCTCTCTGTTAAAACCATTCTTGCTTCTTCCAAAATTGGCTTTCAGACGGATCCTCCTCTGTGCCAGGAGCCTCCCTGGTCACTGTTGAGCTGGTGGCCGTGTTCTTCTTTAACAGCAGTAATCGGGG
>NW_008703280.1:0-2229 GCF_000695815.1 Acanthisitta chloris
GATGCTGTGAGGGACAGTATCTAAAGCTTTACTGCAACCTGGAAAAACTACATCCACCAATTATGACAAAATACTTACAATCAAATCATCTAGAGGGTTAGGAATATATGACTACATTGGGCTGACTTTTGAAACACATTTTTCTTAGTTAGCAAAACAAAGAAACACTCATGAATTCATTACCCATTCATGGTGTGGGTTTTTTTGATGATGTTGTGCTGCAAGGAGGGTCTGGCTATATTTTTACCCAGGTGCTTAGCTTTCATGTGTTTTTTCTCAAGGAGCCATTTACTGTCTGATTGTCCTTTCTTGATTTTCATTGAGATTACTGATGAAACAGATGCTCTCAGACAATCTAAACATTCAGGAAGACTTTTTGTTGGTGCTGGTGCTGAGAGGAGTGACAATCTACCTCTATGAAATTCAGGAATGGATGAGAATTGACTTGTTCTCAGACATTAACTAAGACACTGTGAGAACTGCTGAGAAATGGGACACATGTCCATAGAAAATAAAAAACTCTTTACCCGTGACATAATAGAAATGGCTTTTCACCATTAGCAGTGGACTTCCTTCATCTGCACTGTTCTCCATGCTTTCATTGCATTTCCTACCAAGCTCTCAGAAACCTGCAGGTTTCTTTCATATTTTCCCTTCAGATAAGATTCCTGTTCTCCTGCATGCTCCTTATCCGTAAATTCCCTGATTAAAGGTAGGAGATTATTAAGCTGCTGATGAAAGAAGAGCTTCAAGGTATAAATAGCAGCTTTTGTTACGTCACTCAGACCAACACACTAGAAACTTGTGGCAATACAAAATTTCAATAACATACCATAGTATGTGGTATGTTCCATGATATTTAAAAGAGCCATCATTCTCCACAGTGAAGTAGGCAGATGAAAATTTGTTTCAGAAAAGAAGTTCAAGGCATTTTTCAATGCTTTTGGGGTCTGCTCCAGACTCCCATTTGCAATGATTACCCCCAGAGAAACACTGAGAAAGGCAACACAAGATCAAATTCAGTGTTGATATGGAAGATAACAGCAGCCCTGTATCAGTGATTAAGGAAACTATGCATGCAGTTAAAACAAGGCATTCCCTAATTTTCGTCTGTTGCTGATCTGTTTTCCTTCTTTGCTGGGACTTGTCTAACAGAAGCTCATGAATATTTGGAGTATTGCTCTTTTAGTAGTTTCTCCCCAGCTTTCTCTTTTTACCTAGGTACTTCTGATACCTGGATCCTCTCTTATGAGGTATGCCATAAGCCTGGAGAGGACAAGCTACATAGCAGCCCTGGCCCCAGACTTTCTAGTGTGGCCCTTGTGGGCATAGTTCCTGGTTGGCTTTCCACAGCTGCAAGGCAGTGTGTTGCAGTCCTCTGTTGCCCTGGGTGGTAAGGCTGCCCTATTGATGATTTGCTGCATTTGGCAGCATCCAAAGAACAGGAAAGAGGATGCGACCCTGCAAGTACTAGGATGCCTCTGGGCAAGGGTGCAAATATTTCTATCTGCTGCTTTCAAGAAATTAGATGGTATACATGTGGCATAAGGGGAACCTTGTAAATAAAAAAAAAAAAGCAATGTCCTGGAAGTGAAGACAGCATGTATGATGTGTCCAAATCAGAAAATAGAGAAAGAGGAACATACCTATATTCAAGTCATGGTTTAGAGCAAGGCAGGAGACTGTGGGTTAAGGGTATGGGCTCTAAGAGCAAAACCTTAGTTTGAGAATATACAGCATATATAGTTAGAGCTAATAGATAGTTTGGGGTTTTTTTCACAAATATTTGTGCAAGCTTGCTTGTCAGCAAGGAAGAAGTCCTGGAAAGGGTTTTTCTTCTATGGCGTTTTGTCTAACCTTCTTTCCATTGTTGTGACCCAAATCAGGAGGAGACATGATGAGCACTGCAGCATGAAGCCCTGTAAAATTACAGCTGTTTTATGAGAAAGCAGTATACAACATGCAAAAATAGAACAGAGACAGTACAACCAGAAAGCAAAGCTGTGTCCTTTAATATGTCTGGATATGACTTCATGCTCAAGCTACATTTTCAGCCGAAAAAGGAATTTGTACCATGTACAGAAGAAGCAATTGTGATGAAAGCAAATTATTTGTATGGCTTTCATCTCCGTATAACATCACACTTTCTTGAGTTTATATTACCTTACTCTTCTGAATTGCTTTCTGTCCAGCAGGCTTTTTCCATAGCAGATCTGCTATGGTAACATT
>NW_008703281.1:0-2254 GCF_000695815.1 Acanthisitta chloris
GGTGACTCACCACCACCTGAGTACTGGTAACTGGCCAACATGCCTTGTGGCAAAGATTATCCATCAGGCAGTTAATTTTTTCAAATGCATATTGCCATGTGAATCTCTTGTGAACTCCCCACCCTTCTGGGCAAGTTACACAGATATGTAGCAGAAGGGATAGGAACTATTCAATTAGTAAAGTTTGAGAAATTAAGGTAATTGTATAATTTTAAGAGGATTAGCCCAAATGTGCAGAGAGAGCACTGAAGTGCCTGTGTTCCTAGGCAATATTGGAAGCCTCAGCAGGCTGAAGCTGCATTAATGCAGCACCATGGGTTATTAAGAGGGAAGGAAGGAGCACCTGTAGCTCATTCTGAGCTAGTCAGCATAAATTCATGAAGACCATACATGCAGTGCTGGCCTATACAATTCTGTTATTGAGAGAAGAAACTGTAATACACAATGACACTAGACAGGATTATATGGTGATATAATGAAGTTTGCAATGTCAAAAGCTGGGATGATTAAATACCATATGCCAGGCACATGGCCTTCCTACAGCCCCATCTTATGTTTTAATGAAAAAGGAGTTCCTTTAAAAAGTAAAAGGCAAGGGAAGCTGAGCTATAATTCTCATATTTATACTGAAGCAGAGTTGATAAATGTGCATGTATTCAACCTGCACTTTCCACTCCTCTTCCTTCTAAGAATCATTCTATTTAAATCATCATCTCTCTCATGTTGCTGATTTCTGTGGTCTTGTACCAGTTTATTCTGCCCTTATTTCCTTAAACAGGTCCTTCTTTCACTCCCTTAATGTCTTTCTCAATACTACTCTGATTAGGACTTTTCTCTGACATTTCTTGATCTCATACTGTCACCTTAGTATCTTAACCTACACACAACAGGATCTTCTGTATCTCCTGCCTCCCTTATTTCAAGTGTTGCTCCTCTGATCAGAAGGTCCCTGTAATTCAGAGGTCCCATCCTTGGTGTCAAATAGATTTAGCAAGATCCCTGTGTGTTTTGGCTGTCCCTTTCTCTGCATCACTCCCTTGACTTCCTCAACACTCTCCTAGATTGCAAACTCCTTTTACACCTTTGCCATTAGCTGCTGCTGAAGACTTGTTTCCTCTGTTCAAGTTCCAGTTCTTGTGGCACCAGGTGTCTTGAAAGAAAACCTGTTTGGCTCTAGCCCAATAGAAGTTCACTCGTTTACTTTTCACAGCTATTTTTCAGTGGCAATTCTAAGAAATGAGTAACTTTTATGGTGAACCTCTTTTTAGGGGTATGTGGGTAGAGCTTTGAGGAGAACTTGAATAATTAGCTGGGATAATTGTGTGGCATTGCAAGACCTCAGCAGGAGAATGAAACCTGCCGACACAGCTCCTCTATGACAGAGGAAAGAAATTTTGGGTTTGGTTTTCCACCTGGGACATGGAAGCCACACAAGGCATCGTAGAACATTTGTCCTCTTGCCTGATGCTGAGAAGTTTTCAAACTCAGCTGCTCTGAAATGATGTGTCAGTCACTCATAAAGCTCATGTACAAAGGAATCACACTGAAAAGGTGAAGTTAGTCTTTTTGTAGGGTCTTGGTGGGGTTATTAGCAATGGTATAAGCAGGCAATCCACCAGAGATGCCAGCATGAAACAATTTCATATCCGTGTGTTGCCAAAGGTGTAAGGACAATGGTGCATAGAGGAAGACAATCACTGTCATGCAGCCATGACAGTCCTGCCAGGACACTCTTTTGCTGTTGTAAAGCAAACCATATCCTTAATCCCTCCAACTGTGCTGACTTCAGTGTCTGACTCAGTGGTAGAGTAGGAAAAGGTCAATCTAATCTTGAGTAAAACATCCTTTAAAGTGGATTTGCCCAGTGTCTTGATGGTAATAATGCAAGGATTTCTAATTTGGTTTGACAAAGAACCACAGATTTCAGAGGCAGAATAAACCCATACAAACTGTACAGGATAAATTATTGCCCATTATTACAAAATAGGTGAGGAGGACTTGGATACAATTATGTGCAAGACCTGTTCTGTGGTGTTGAAGATATCATCATAAATACATGTCTTCATTATATTGTGAAATATGGTGCAAATTACTTTTTCAAAAGCTATTGTTCCCTGGAATGTCTTCTGTGTCTAGTTACAACCCCTTAAATATATTGTGCCACATTTTGGCTGAATTACAAGAGGAAAGGTCTCTGTGTCTTTCACCTCTCTGGTCTTGACTGTTAGAAACACTCTTAAATTAGTTTTGCCTC
>NW_008703282.1:0-2260 GCF_000695815.1 Acanthisitta chloris
AAAGCAGCCAGGCCACTCCCCACATTTTGCACCCTTTATTTCTCCTGGTTAATCCTGGATCCTTCTCTGCAAAGTAGGACACCTTCAGCAAGAGACATTAAATGACCAATAGCTCTGGGATTAAAGCACACACCTGAAAGAAATTAAAAACAAAAATAAGAAAAGAAAAAAAACCCTATTTTAGTCTGAAACAGAGAATTAGCTTTGCATTTTCTTCGCTTGGATTGTCTGCACCAGCCTACTTCATAGTAGTGTGTATCCTCTTTTTGTATTTTAAAGGATAAAACACAGTACTGTATTAGACAAATTAGGCTTCTATTTTTATGAGGAGTTACAGGGCTGTGAATCAGCGTGTGGAAGAACCTACCGGTAGCATAAGTTGGCTAAGAAGGATGGCATCTCAGGTACCCCTAAGTGTACATTTAGGCTTTTCTCCCTTCGGACTCATGAGTCATCTAGAGAGTACCCTGAAACATCTGCCCTGTGCCATGGGCTGTGGAGTCTGCCTCTGATAGCCAGATGAAGAGGTGAAACTTAGTATGCCTTATTTTGTGCTTAATGAGAATTAATGCCTTACAAAATGTTTATGGCACTAGATCCGGCAAAGGGCTTGGACGGTAACATTTGGGTTCTGTGTCCCAGGCACAAAAACCTTTGGGGAATATGAAGTCTTCCTGTAGACTGTATGGGGAAAAGTCTGTCCTCTCAGTGTGGGATATAAAACTGTCTACATATTGGACATGAGAAAATATGAGGATGAGAATGTATTCTAAATTTTACACCTTTCTAGAACTAGATGCTTTGTGTGGAGTGTAAGTAGGGACTTCTCTGTGTGCAGAGTCTTTTTCTGATCTACATATCTGCAAATAGTTAACACAGTGTGCAGTCTTTCATAAAACACATCCACCAGTTAAGAAGGTAATGCTTATTGTTCATGCAGTGTGTGCTGTTTACTTCACTTGCTCAGCTATTAGGAGTTCCAGGAATAAGTTCCTACTAAACCCATAGCCACAATATAGGAAAAGTGCCTGCAGACCATGGCATTTTGAACAGTTTGAACAGTTTCCCTTCTCTCTGAAGCTGTGCAGCAAGGCATTTGGGATTCCTTGTGCAAGAGAGGAAAGGATATGATTTGTTAGTCTAGCTGCTAGGGTACAGAGCTAGAGGGATTAAGATATGTGCTCTAAAGCCTGTGACCTGTTCACTACTTTGTCCACAGTAGGACAGTTTCAAAAGGAGGGAATGAAACGGTTCCTTATGTCATTACAGCTTGGTGATGTATGATTTTTGGACACTGTCAAGCTGAAAACATCTCTCATTTTCTAGATGAGTGATTTAACCATTAAGCTCTTGATTAGTAAGTGTTTGCTACCCTCTTCTCTGTCAGCTCTTTAAAAAAATTTAAAAAAAAAGATGGCTAAGAGCACTGGCCCATGTTTTATGCAAACTGGTCTCTCAGAGTAACTTTTTCATAGCTGGAGACTCCTAAGGGCTATAAAGTAAGAACAATTGCTTTTTGAATGCTTGGCCCCTAAAGGATGTCAGTTGCAGAAACCCAGACTTGGGATTCCAACTCGGTGTATGTGGGAGATAAGCACTGAGGTGCTGAAATTGATGTAGTTCAGGGCATGCTTGGGAGTACAGTTCCTAGTGCCTGGGGAATTGGGAAATCAGACAGGGAGGTAGCTTGTAATTGCAGGTGCCTGCAGGTACACCAGCTGCTGAGCAAGGTGTTTTAAATAAATTTGAACCCAGACAATACAGTTCTGCTTAATGCTTGCTGTAAGATTTCATTAAATTTAGTCTGTGTACCCTAATTCATGCTGTTAGTTTTCTTCAGAAATATTTTAATGTATTTTTGAAATCAGACTCATGATGTTGCCACCAAAAATCAACACTTTCCCATATTGGAAGATAGATTAGGAAGACTCAGCTAGGGATCAGTTTTGGACAACCTGGACACACACAAGTCCAGGGAAGGGACACCTGGAGTGAAACAACTCTCTACAACAGTCCAAGCTGGGAACTGGCTGGCTAGAAGGCATCTCTGCAGCAGAAGGGGGGTTTACCCAAAATCAGATGTTTGTGCTTCTGATGGACAGTAAGTTGAATGTATTTTTCAACAAGGTGTTTTTCAGTTTAAGGGAATGGACACTCACCTAACATATCTCCTTGGTACTAATAAGCTGAATTTTTGAGTGGGCCATATTTGCAGGATAACTTACATTATTATACCTGAGATATATATATATATATATAT
>NW_008703283.1:0-2261 GCF_000695815.1 Acanthisitta chloris
ACATTATCTGTTTCACGTTTTCCTTGTTCCACGTGGTGCCTAGTGTTTATTTGCATGCACAGTTTAAAATAGTTAGGTTAATCTTGTTCCACATTTTGAAAAGTTATAATCAATCTGTCTAATAGGTGGAAAAAAATTGTACTGACTCTTCTTTTCTAGGTAAAGATTAGGTTACAATAGTATCTGACTTCAACCAGGATTTCTTCAATTTCCCTTGTTTATGCTTACCTAGAAAGTTACACAATCACCAAAAATATTAGATCAGCCAATCTATTCTTTACATAAAAGCTGCCTTTTATGTATTTCCCTTACCAGATCTCTTCTAACTGCAGCATTCCTAAATAAATTGTTTTAATATGCTTAGGATCTGCTGTAAACAGTGATAGCCTCTTAAGTGTACTGCACAAAAATGCGTAAAACTTTATTAAAGGACTGTAACATTTAAGGATGTCTGGAATTGTAAGCATTATTGTTGTATATGCCATATTACACATATATTTCCATTTGCCTGGAAAATGTGTTGCTTATCATAAAAATGCTAAATAGAAGCAATTTTGCTAAATAATATGGTGAAATACGACATTAAGCAGTTGCCTTGGGTTTGGGGATTTCTGCTTGCTTTGCTTTAAATTTGAATGAAAATTAGTTCTCAAATATTTTAGTACAGGGACTTTTTGAGGCCACAGAGGGACCCCACAGCACTGCTGCTATACAAAAAAAATCATGGTGTTTTGTTTCAGTCACACATTCTCTCTGAAGCTAAGGACTTCAGTGTAGCTATTTGTAGATTTAGACCAGCTGAAAAATCAGCCTACACAGAAAATGTACAGGTCACTTTGAAACATCTGTGTAAGGAAATATGTACCAAGTTTAATATGAAAAAAGACTTTTCACTTCCATAGTAAAAATGCATTGGAATATTTCTTTGACTTGAATGAAAAAAGCTTTGCCCTTTAACTACATAGCAATTTCATCCTGCATTACCAGCTCTAAGTGTGAAGAAGATGACTGCAGGAATTTGGTTGTTTAATAGTAGCACACATAATAGTATTTACCAACATTTAAATATTTTTATTTTTACTCAATCTTAAATGAATTTTGGATTTTTAAAGAGCTTTGACTATGTTTGCAAAGGATGATGTGAATGATGGAGGCTTAAGTAGAAGAAATCAGAATTTGTAGCAGATGATTTTAAGAGATCTATCAATAGAAAAAGGCCAAATTTTTTTAATATGTTACCAAGCAGGAACTGCAGAAAGATCCTAAAATCTTTCTACTGCACCTAATTCTACAGTCCTGACTTCAAGCAATCTTTCCAGACTTACACTCAATATCTATGTACAGCAATCCTATCATCAACAATGCTTATACAATTCTGAGAATATTAGTGATGATTTCTCCTATAAACCTTTAACCACCTATAATAAGTTCATACAATCTTTTTTCTTTGGACATCGAGGCAATCTAGACAACTAGTTTTGAATAAATGCCTAACATTTAGACAGCTGCAACCAGTTTAGATGAATTCTACCCTCACTATTAAAATGCATTTAGTTGTATTACCAGAAGGCTCTTACAAAAGTTCAACTTTAAAATCTCTGTTAACCCCTAAACCATGACATAAAGTTCTTTAAAAAAGGATTTATTTTTACTAGTCTCCATAGACCTGCTTATAGATTTCAGAAAAACACCTAAGAAATACATGAATTTCAATCAAAGTTTCAATTCTGCTATTTCCACCAAACCTTTGGTATAACTGTCTGGTTCAGGTATCAATTACTGTATTCCAAAATATCCTGATATCTATACTACACCAATGGTGTGATTCTCTTCAATACCAATCAGATGGTTTTCTATGAATGGGTCTTAATAAGAGTTATCAGAATCTACAGACATGAATCATCATTGCTTTAAATTAAAGAACATTAACTACATAATGCTACTTAGCTCTTGTTTTTCTCTCCAATTGTATAAAATTATTAACTAGTTTTATAATCCTCAATAGTTAAGCAGGTGGATTTAGGGGTTTATCAATGACATCACTTCGTAAATTGAACAGCAGGAAGTTCTGAAGTTTTGTGTTAAAACAGAAAGTGGTTTTAAAGAAAAATTATTTCTACAATTAGATATCTCATAGTTATTCTTCGAGGAGAAGAGTCTATTTTTTAAAAAAATCCATCCTTACTAATCACAGCAACAAATAACATAATTAGAAGGAAGTCACTGGGGAAGAGTCATAACCAAAGATACTTGTGGTTCCT